>NC_084554.2:10692500-10742500 GCF_033978685.3 Nerophis lumbriciformis
TAGTAGATTGCACAGTATAGTACATATTCTGTACAATTGACCACTAAATAAATGGTAACACCCCAATAAGTTTTTCAACTTGTTTAAGTCGGGGTCCACGTTAATCAATTCATGGTAAATAGAATAGGAATATGATTTTTTTTTCTCTCTAAAATGTCATATTAGAACTTAAATACTATACTCTCTTATTCCATTCAATGCATGTCATCAGCTTTAGGTAACGACAACAAATGTGTCAACAACATTTATTGTCCTCTTCAAAATATTCACTTAAAAGGGCTGTTTGCAACTCGTTCAAAGTACAAACCCCGTTTCCATATGAGTTGGGAAATTGTATTAGATGTAAATATAAACGAAATACAATGATTTGCAAATCCTTTTCAACCCATATTCAGTTGAATGCACTACAAAGACAACATATTTGATGTTCAAACTCATAAACTTTATTTTTTTTGGCAAATAATAATTAACTTAGAATTTCATGGCTGCAACACGAGCCAAAGTAGTTGGGAAAGGGCATGTTCACCACTGTGTTACATGGCCTTTCCTTTTAACAACACTCAGTAAACGTTTGGGAACTGAGGAGACACATTTTTTAAGCTCCTCAGGTGGAATTCTTTCCCATTCTTGCTTGATGTACAGCTTAAGTTGTTCAACAGTCCGGGGGTCTCCGTTGTGGTATTTTAGGCTTCATAATGCGCCACACATTTTCAATGGGAGACAGGACTGGACTACAGGCAGGCCAGTCTAGTACCCGCACTCTTTTACTATGAAGCCACGTTGATGTAACATGTGGCTTGGCATTGTCTTGTTGAAATAAGCAGGGGCGTCCATGGTAACGTTGCTTGGATGGCAACATATATTGCTCCAAAACCTGTATGTACCTTTCAGCATTAATGGCGCCTTCACAGATGTGTAAGTAACTCATGTCTTGGGCACTAATACACCCCCATACCATCACAGATGTTGGCTTTTCAACTTTGCGCCTATAACAATCCGGATGGTTCTTTTCCTCTTTGGTCCGGAGGACACGACGTCCACAGTTTCCAAAAACAATTTGTAATGTTGACTCGTCAGACCACAGAACACTTTTCCACTTTGTATCAGTCCATCTTAGATGAGCTCAGGCCCAGCGAAGCCGACGGCGTTTCTGGGTGTTGTTGATAAACGGTTTTCGCCTTGCATAGGAGAGTTTATACTTGCACTTACAGATGTAGCGACCAACTGTAGTTACTGACAGTGGGTTTCTGAAGTGTTCCTGAGCCCATGTGGTGATATCCTTTACACACTGATGTTGCTTGTTGATGCAGTACAGCCTGAGGTATCGAAGGTCACGGGCTTAGCTGCTTACATGCAGTGATTTCTTCAGATTCTCTGAACCCTTTGATGATATTACGGACCGTAGATGGTGAAATCCCTAAATTCCTTGCAATAGCTGGTTGAGAAAGGTTTATCTTAAACTGTTCAACAATTTGCTCACGCATTTGTTGACAAAGTGGTGACCCTCGCCCCATCCTTGTTTGTGAATGACTGAGCATTTCATGGAGTCTACTTTTATACCCAATCATGGCACCCACCTGTTCCCAATTTGCCTGTTCACCTGTGGGATGTTCCAAATAAGTGTTTGATGAGCATTCCTCAACTTTATCAGTATTTATTGCCACCTTTCCCAACTTCTTTGTCACGTGTTGCTGGCATCAAATTCTAAAGTTAATGATTATTTGCAAAAAAAAATGTTTATGAGTTTGAACATCAAATATGTTGTCTTTGTAGCATATTCAGCTGAATATGGGTTGAAAATTATTTGCAAATCCTTGTATTCCGTTTATATTTACATCTAACACAATTTCCCAACTCATACGTAAAAAAAAAATATTAACATTTAACAAGAAAACCCCCAGCTAGCTAATGTTAGTTACCCTTTGTGGTTTAACACAACATAGTGTACATATATTTTAAACATCTATATTTTTCACAATTACTAATTATATGCACGTACACAAAAGCAGAAGCACTTAACAATTTGCAGGCATGTTTTCAGGACGACATAGAAAAAAACATTCAATAACAGCTAACGTAAAGCTAGCCAAAATGGCTATCATTAGCTAAAAACAAACAAAGCTAATGAGTTTGTGGGCATAGTTCATGCCATTGTGTGCTAAAAGTCTAAAGATATTATGCTAACAACACTTTGGAAGGGTTGCAAACACATTTAATTAGATATGTGCCGATTGACCGGCCACAAATCAGTATTTGGCTGATTTTCGCAAAAAAGATTGTGTACTGTACTTTTATGTTAAAATACTGTACAGATTTTTACCTTATCCCAATAAACATATGTTCAGTATTTTTAACATAACAGTGTTTGATTGTGAGGCATTAAAAGCCACAAAATGCAACAGGTCCATCAGACCCACAAACGCTGGCTGAGTAACAACAATATGAACGTTGCACGGAAAATTTCTCTGCGAGATTCTTCATCCCACAGGGATTCTTCTTTTGTGTTTCTGCACCTGCGGTTCCCACACAAGGTTGCAATTAGGGCTGCAACAACTAATCGATTAAATCGATTAAAATCGATTATAAAAATAGTTGGCGATTAATGTAGTCATCGATTCGTTGGATCTATGCTATGCGCATGCGCAGAGGCAATTTTAAATTTAACCTTTATTTATAAACTGCAACATGTGCAAACAGCTGAGAAACAATAATCAAAATAAGTATGGTGCCAGTATGCTGTTTTTTTTCTCAATAAAATACTGGAAAGGGTAGAAATGTAGTTTGTCTCTTTTATCCGATTATTAATCGATTAATCGAAGTAATAATCGACAGATTAATCGATTATCAAATTAATCGTTAGTTGCAGCCCTAGTTTCAACATTGTTTGTCAACACTGTCTGCTCTCATTTTCTCGCACATTTGACCCTCTGATGTTTTGTGTACCTACACTCTGTCCTCCTCCTGTCAAGGCCTGCTGTGTGTGTGTGTGTGTGTGTGTGTGTGCGTGTGTGTGTGTGTGTGTGTGTGTGTGTGTGTGTGTGTGTGTGTGTGTGTGTGTGTGTGTGTTACACAGAACATCAATTTCCACACTTCTTTTAGCCCGGGTCCAGTGGACCCGGACATCTTATATGTAATAGAAATGTGTAAGGGGGGTGTATGGTGTGTGGTCATTAAATATGAATTCTGATATATGTTTTTCACAGAAATTGAGCCAAAGTCAGTGAGTCTCCGTTTGAAAAATTAATTATTTGTATCATTTTTCTTTTAGTAAAAAATGAAAACGGGTCCCACAGACCCGAACACCACAGATCTTAGTTAGCTGTCAAAAAAATCTAATAATCCTACTGAAACAAACTGCAAAGACAAAATAAGACAACAAGAAACAAATAAAGTCAACTCCTAATTGATTAGTCCAAAAGTTTAAAAAAAAAAAGGTATCCTTTGACTGCATTTTGCTATTTGTAATCCATACAGTCTAAGTTCCTCCTTTTCTGTCTCTTTCTTTTCAAAGGTTTGCCAATTCCCCCCAGAGCTGTGGTATTTAGCAGAGTCAGGACTTCAATCTCATCAAGACCTGTGGGAAAGATTAAGAGCATCACTTAGTGGGGTGTGGGTTGATGTGATGACTGATCTCTGAACAGCCTGTGGTCAATCTCCAATCTATGTCATTAGGACAAACACAATCAGGGCTGTGGCCTGAATTCACCTCAACGTCTAACACAAAGGACAAACAGACTTTTACTCCGAGACCACCCTAAATGTCACCAGACCCAATATTGGGTACACCACATCCACCAGATGGCACTGGAAAGAAAAAGCATTCTATCTTCTCTCCAGTTACAAGGTGTAGTTTACATACATATGACAGTTCACCCTGTCCTTTTACAGCAGTGTTGGGCAGCAAAGACCTCTAACCCCAGGTTGTGAGGGGGAAAAAACATATTCAAACTATTGTGCATCCATCAGACTGTATAACGCATATGTTCCTTTTTGACTGTACTTAAATGTATAATGGACTGTATTGATAATATTCACATGTGAATAATGCTGTATAATCGACTGTATTTATATTATTCACATGTGAGTAATGCTGTATAATAGACTGTATTCATAATAGTCATGTGTGAATAATGCTGTATAATAGACTGTATTTATATTATTCACATGTGAATAATGCTGTATAATAGACTGTATTCATAATAGTCATGTGTGAATAATGCTGTATAATAGACTGTATTTATATTATTCACATGTGAATAATGCTGTATAATAGACTGTATTTATATTATTCACACGTGAATAATGCTGTATAATAGACTGTATTTATAATATTCACATGTGAATAATTCTGTATAATAGACTGTATTTATATTATTCACACGTGAATAATGCTGTGTAATAGACTGTATTTATATTATTCACACGTGAATAATGCTGTGTAATAGACTGTATTTATATTATTCACACGTGAATAATGCTGTGTAATAGACTGTATTTTATTATTCACATGTGAATAATGCTGTATAATAGACTATTTATATTATTCACATGTGAATAATGCTGTATAATAGACTGTATTTATATTATTCAAATATGAATACTGCTGTATAATAGACTGTATTTATATTATTTAAATGTGAATAATGCTGTATAATAGACTGTATTTATAATATTCACATGTGAATAATGCTGTATAGTAGACTATTTATATTATTCACATGTGAATAATGCTGCATAATAGACTGTATTTATATTATTCACGTGTGAATAATGCTGTATAATAGACTATATTATTCACACGTGAATAATGCTGTATAATAGACTGTATTTATATTATTCACACGTGAATAATGCTGTATAATAGACTGTATTTATATTATTCACATGTGAATGATGCTGTATAATAGACTATTTATATCATTCACCTGTGAATAATGCTGTATAATAGACTGTATTTATAACATTCACATGTGAATAATGCTGTATAATAGACTGTATTTATATTATTCACATGTGAATAATGCTGTATAATAGACTGTATTTATATTATTCACTTGTGAATAATGCTGTATAATAGATTATTTGTATTATTCTCAAGTGAATAATGTTGTATAATAGACTGTATTTATATTATTCACGTGTGATTAATGCTGTATAAAAGACTGTATTTATATTATTCACATGTGAATAATGCTGTATAATAGACTATATTTATATAATTCACATGTGAATAATGCTGTATAATAGACTGTATTTATATTATTCACTTGTGAATAATGCTGTATAATAGACTATTTGCATTATTCTCAAGTGAATAATGTTGTATAATAGACTGTATTTATATTATTCACGTGTGATTAATGCTGTATAATAGACTGTATTTATATTATTCACATGTGAATAATGCTGTATAATAGACTGTATTTATATAATTCACATGTGAATAATGCTGTATAATAGACTGTATTTATATTATTCACATGTGAATAATGCTGTATAATAGACTGTATTTATGTTATTCACATGTAAAAAAAAAAAATACCTAAGTGTTAATTGTTTATTGTGAGCAAACTGTGGTGCTGAATTTCCCCCAGGGATCAATAAAGTACTTTCTATTCTATTCTATTCTATTCCTGATTCCAATCCAGGAGCAATCCGAGATGCAGTGCAAACAATATTGCGGGTGTGCAGTCGTCCTTTGCCACGTCCCAGCAGACACTAGACATTAAAACGACATTGAGAACTTGTTGAATTAGGTCCTGACGTTGAGCAACTCAAACATAACGTTGAAACAACATGCCTTTTTGACGACGTTTAATCAATAACTGGTTCTGACGTTGATTTGATTATTGAATTTTGGTCATTTTCCAACAGACATTGTGGATCCAACATTTGACGTCAACGTTGTCTCAATTTACAAATACAAATATCTTGCAGTGTCGTTTCAAAGTCAGCCTTAAAGGACATATATGTATAATCAACGCTGTATCAATGCCTTGTGCCTGCTGGGATGGTCGCTTCAAATATGGCGGCATTGCAGATCATTTTTAAAGCTTTTTGTACATATTTAGGCCCACATTACTGGTATGAGTTGAATTAAGCCTTATTTATGTCTTAGATGTATTACCTAAATGTATGGCGTTAAATCTATATCACGATATACTGTATACTATTGTTGTACGGTATACCGGTACTAGTATAATATCGAGGTACTAATGAATCAAAAATGGTACTATACTCTGTTTGAAAAGTACCGGATCGCCATATTTTTATTTTGTTATTTTTTAGGCATGACACCGTGATATTGCTGGTTTTAGAGCAGAGGAGCATGTTCGGCAGCGCACAAGCACAGAGTACTTACAAGCAGACACCGTGTGTAGACAGAAAAGGGAGAACGGACGCATTTTGGCTGAAAAACTAAAGATAAAAGTGAGACTATAACACTGAAACACCCACAGGACATTAGCTAGCTAGCGGCTAATGTCCATCCGCAGTTTGCAGTGTTTTAGCTACTTCTAAATCACTAATCCTCGCCTCCACGGCGGCAAATAAAGTACGTTTCTTACAAGTATCATCCCTGGAGGACGAGGAATAGCTAAACATGCTTCACTACACACCGTAGGAGGATACAATAGCTCACCGGTGTCACAATGTAAACAAACGCCATGGGTGGATCTACACCTGACATCCACTGTAATGATACCAAGTACAAGAGCGTATCTAGAGCGATACTACTATGTTTACATTCGTCACAAAATCTTTTTTCTTTTTTTTTTTAATTTCATATTATATTTATAAAGTCAGGAAATACGTCCCTGGACACATGAGGACTTTCAATATGACCAATGTATGATCCTGTAACTACTTGGTATCGGATCGATACCCAAATTTGTGAAATCATCCAAAACTAATGTAAAGTATCCAAACAACAGAAGAATAAGTGATTATTACATTTTAACAGAAGTGTAGATAGAACATGTTAAAACAGAAAATAAGCAGATATTAACAGTGAATGAACAAGTAGATTAATAATAATTTTTTACAGCTTGTTCTTTATATTTTTGACAAAATAATAGGTGTATAAATGACACAATATGTTACTGCATACATCAGCAGACTAATTAGGAGCCTTTGTTTGCGTACTTACTAATAAAAGACAAGTTGTCTAGTATGTTCAATATTTTATTTAAGGACAAATTTGTTCTTTAATTGCAATAATAAACATATGTTTAATGTACCCTAAGATTTTTTGTTAAATTAAAGTCAATAATGCCATTTTTTGTGGTCCCCTTTATTTAGAAAAGTATTAAAATACATTTTGGTTCCTGTACCAAAATATTTGTATCGAAACAACCGTACTGTATATTGTAGCCTCCTGCGGTAATAATACATAGTATATACCACGATTCATTTTAGCGAAAAAAAGTTTTCAAAAAATATGCATTTTCTGCCATTTTCGGGTTTTGTTGAGACTCCTGATGACGTTTTGAGACATCTCCTACAACTACAGCACAAGTATTGTGCTGCTGAATAAAGTCCGTTTTTTTTTATTTTTTGTAAAGGTCCCCCTTACGACATTTTAGCGATTTTTTTTTTTTTCGTAAAACCTTTTTTTTCTTCCATTTTCAGTTTGTGTCGGGACTCCTGATGACAATTTGAGACATCTCCTACAACTACAGCACAAGTATTGTGCTGCTGAAGCAAGTCTGTTTTAAAATGTTTGTGTAAGGGTCCCCCCTTACGACATTTTAGCGAAAAAAAGTTTTCAAAAAATATGAATTTTCTGCCATTTTCGGGTTTTGTCGGGACTCCTGGTGACGTTTTGAGACATCTCCTACAACTACAGCACCAGAATTGTGCTGCTGAAGCAAGTCCGTTTTTTAAAAATGTTTGTAAGGGTCCCTTCTTACGACATTTTAGCAATTTTTTTTTTTTTTTCCGCAAAACCTTTTTTTTCTTTCATTTTCAGGTTGTGTCGGGACTCCTGATGACAATTTGAGACATCTCCTACAACTTCAGCACAAGTATTGTGCTGCTGAAGCAAGTCTGTTTTAAAATGTTTGTGTAAGGGTCCCCCCTTACTATTTTTTAGCGAAAAAAAGTTTTCAAAAAATATGAATTTTCTGCCATTTTCGGGTTTTGTCGGGACTACTGGTGACGTTTTGAGACATCTCCTACAACTACAGGACCAGTATTGTGCTGCTGAAGCAAGTCCGTTTTTTTCATTTTTGTGTAAGGGTCCCAATACTGTATAAATAAGCTCTGCTTCCTTCAACTCCTTTTTGGACATGCTGTAATGAAACAACAAGAAAAAAAGTGGTATGTAATATTGTAATCGTGCACAGGTTCAAAATAAACAAACCATAACCACCATAATCATTATCATGAATGACAATAGAACCATTTTAAAATGGGTTACAAAAAACTATTATTAACCAACGTGCTAATCAACCGTTAGTAGTTGGTTACTTTCTGCTGTAAAATTGTTCTATCTACACTTTTTTCTTTTAATATTCAGTTGTTTGAATACCGAACATTAGTTTTCGGCGATACGACAAACGTGGGGTTGATACAGGGGCAGTAATGGTCATAGCAATGCTAATACCGATTAATTTCAAGATCATTGAATGATTAAACTATTGATCACAATTAAAATCAGACAAAAACACAGAATGGCAGTGGAACTATCATTCACAATCCTTATGAGACAAGCACACATTTTACCTTTTTTACGCATTTTAACTCGTGAACAAAGAAACCGCACTGAACGAGAAGGCGTGTCCAAACTTTTGACCTGTACTGTACTTTTTCGCACACTCCTGGCATTCTCTCGATGAGCTTCATGAGGTAGTTATGAAATAGTTTTCACTTCACAGGTGTGCTTGAAGCTCATCGAGAGAATGCCAAGAGTGTGCAAAGCAGTAATCAGAGCAAAGGATGGCTATTTTGAAGAAACTAGAATATAAAACCTGTTTTCAGTTATTTCACCTTTTTTTTTTTGTTGCGTACATAACTCCACATATGTTCATTCATAGTTTTGATGCCTTCAGTGACAATCTACAATGTAAATGAGTCCTGGGCATGACGTTAAAGTGCATGGGGTCTTGGGGCACTAGGAGGTTAACCCCTTTAATAATAATAATAATAATACATTTTATTTATAAGACACCGTACAAAATCAAAACAATAAAATTAAATTGGATAAAAAACAACAACAATTACAACAAAGATAGAGAAGAAAAGATGAATACAATGAATATGCAGTCAGGAATAGGTGTGTTTTGAGTCTTGATTTGAAGAGGAATATTGAATCTAAGTTACGAAGGTCTGGTGATAAAGAGTTCCAAAGATGTGGGGCAGTTTAAAGGGGAACATTATCACCAGACCTATGTAAGTTAAAGTTAAAGTTAAAGTTAAAGTACCAATGATTGTCACACACACACTAGGTGTGGCGAAATTATTCTCTGCATTTAACCCATCACCCTTGATCACCCCCTGGGAGGTGAGGGGAGCAGTGGGCAGCAGCGGTGGCCGCGCCCGGGAATCATTTTTGGTGATTTAACCCCCAATTCCAACCCTTGATACTGAGTGCCAAGCAGGGAGGTAATGGGTCCCATTTTTATAGTCTTTGGTATGACTCGGCCGGGGTGTGAACCCACAACCTACCGATCTCAGGGCGGACACTCTAACCACTAGGCCACTGAGTAGGTAAGCGTCAATATATACCTTGATGTTGCAGAAAAAAAGACCATATATTTTTTTAACCGATTTCCGAACTCTAAATGGGTGAATTTTGGCGAATTAAATGCCTTTCTATTATTCGCTCTCGGAGCGAAGACGTCACAACGTGACGTCACATCGGGAAGCAATCCGCCATTTTCTCACTTTACCGACGAAAGCTATGCTACGACAGAGATGGCAAGAATGTGTGGATATCCTGTGACACTCAAAGCAGATGCTGACATCAACTCCAAAACTGGACAGATCAGCTTTCAGGAAAAGAGAGCGGATGAGGGTATGTCTACAGAATATATTAATTGATGAAAACTTTATTCATTACTCGCGGTTTTACGTAAATGATTATACATAAACTGTGTTTACCAATAATTTAGCTTAAAAACATTTATTTTTTTCAATCATTCGAGTACATTCGGGTAGTCTTGTGCAATGCAGTATTGTGTGTCTATTTAGGTATGGTTAACCTGAGTGCTGAAATCGTGGAAAAATGTATGTTCTTAGCGCGCCTGAATTGGGCTGTCTGCACTCTCAAAGTGCATGTTGTTGCCAAATGTATTTCATATGCTGTAAACCTAGTTCATAGTTGTTAGTTTCCTTTAATGCCAAACAAACACATACCAATCGTTGGTTAGAAGGCGATCGCCAAATTCGTCCTCGCTTTGTCCCGTGTCGCTGGCTGTCGTGTCGTTTTCGTCTGTTTCGCTTGCATACGGTTCAAACCGATATGGCTCAATAGCTTCAGTTTCTTCTTCAATTTCATTTTCGCTACCTGCCTCCACACTACAACCATCCGTTTCAATACATGCGTAATCTGTTGAATCGCTTAAGCCGCTGAAATCCGAGTCTGAATCCAAGCTAATGTCGCTATAGCTTGCTGTTCTTTCCGCCATGTTTGTTTGTGTTGGCTTCACTATGTGACGTCACAGGAAAATGGACGGGTGGTTAAAATCAGGCACTTTGAAGCTTTTTTTTAGGGATATTGCGTGATGGGTAAAATTTTGAAAAAAACTTCGAAAAATAAAATAAGCCACTGGGAACTGATTTTTAATGGTTTTAACCCTTCTGAAATTGTGATAATGTTCCCTTTTAAATAAAGGGACAGTGAGATGGATGGATGAAGAGGATCTTAGGGAACGTGAGGGCGTGGCGACATGGATCAGGTCTTTACAACTGTTACCCCAGGTGGCCCTTGGCAAAGGCCTAGTACCTAACTGCCCCCTAGCCAAGAATACGGTGAGGACCTCAACGGCGGAGCAGGCGGAAGACGGTAGATTTTAAGAACTACCACAACGGCTGCGATGGCGAAAGAAGGCTGCAGCAGAAAAGGGTCCCCAGTCGTCTTGGACTCCATGCCACTGGACCCTGACCCGATTCTGTCAAGGATCGTGTGGTGACTGTCTGTGCACCAGTCTCCCCACGTTAAACTAAGTCACGCACAGGCATCCTTCATAAAGGGATACACCCCTACCAGGAGGATCGTCATACTCGTTCGAGTGACCGCCGATGATGACAATGTAAATAGTCATGAAAATAAAAATGTCCAAACTTTTGGCCTGTACTGTACATCTGCGGGTTATAGTCCGGTGCGACTAATATATGTAAACATATTTATTTATAATAAGATTTGGTGGGTGCATCTTAAATACTGGTGCGCTCTGAAAATATACGTAACCATGAGGTGGAGTGCCATCTCCAGGTTGGGGAGGAGATCTTGCCCCAAGTGGAGGAGTTCAAGTACCTCGGAGTCTTGTTCACGAGTAAGGGAAGAGTGGATCGTGAGATCGACAGGCGGATCGGTGCGGCGTCTTCAGTAATCAGAATCAGAATCAGCTTTATTGTCATTACGCAAGGTAACGAGATTGAGGCCATTCCATACAGTGCGATGTGTGCATGCTAGAAAAACAATGTGCAAATATATAAAAATATAAAAAATGTAGAAGTGCAATGAATATGGTGTGAAATGAATATATACATGAAAAAAACAAAAACAAAAACAGGGTGGTTGGTGGAATGGGTTATTGCACCGAAGAGAAGGCAGTTATGAGGGACAATGGGGCAGTCCGTTCAGGATGGTTATGGCCCTGGGGAAGAAGCTGTTCTTTAGCCTGTTTGTTTTGGTTTTAATGCACCTGTAGCGCTTCCCAGAGGGCAGCAGGTGGAACAGGTCAGAGCCAGGGTGGGTGCTGTCCTTGATGATGGCACTGGCTCTGTTGAGGCAGCGGGAGGTGTAGATGCCGTATCGATCCGTTGTGGTGAAGAAGGAGCTGAGCCGGAAGGCAAAGCTCTCAATTTACCGGTCGATCTACGTTCCCATCCTCACCTATGGTCATGAGCTTTGGGTTATGACCGAAAGGACAAGATCACGGGTACAAGCGGCCCAAATGAGTTTCCTCCACCGGGTGGCGGGGCTCTCCCTTAGAGATAGGGTGAGAAGCTCTGTCATCCGGGAGGAGGTCAAAGTAAAGCCGCTGCTCCTCCACATGGAGAGGAGCCAGATGAGGTGGTTCGGGCATCTGGTCAGGATGCCACCCGAACGCCTCCTTAGGGAGGTGTTTAAGACACGTCCGACCGGTAGGAGGCCATGGGGAAGACCCAGGACACGTTGGGAAGACTATGTCTCCCGGCTGGCCTGGGAATGCCTCGGTATACCCCGGGAGGAGCTGGACGAAGTGGCTGGGGAGAGGGAAGTCTGGGCTTCCCTGCTTAGGCTGCTGCCTCCGCGACCCGACTTCGGATAAGCGGAAGAAGATGGATGGATGGATGGATGGATGTATTCCGTTTATATTTACATCTAACACAATTTCCCAACTCATATGAAAACGGGGTTTATAGTTTGGATGCCTTCAGTGACAATCTACAATGTAAATAGTCATGAAAATAAAGAAAACACAGTGAATGTCCAAACTTTTGGCCTGTATCTGCGGGTTATAGTCCGGTGCGACTAATATATGTAAACATATTTATTAGAGATGTCCGATAATGGCTTTTTTGCCGATATCCGATATTCCGATATTGTCCAGCTCTTAATTACCGATTCCGATATCAACCGATACCGATATATACAGTTGTGGAATGAACACATTATTATGCCTAATTTTGTTGTGATGCCCCGCTGGATGCATTAAACAATGTAACAAGGTTTTCCAAAATAAATCAACTCAAGTTATGGAAAAAAATGCCAACATTGCACTGCCATATTTATTATTGAAGTCACAAAGTGCATTATTTTTTTTAACATGCCTCAAAACAGCAGCTTGGAATTTGGGACATGCTCTCCCTGAGAGAGCATGAGGAGGTTGAGGTGGGCGGGGTTGGGTTGCGGGGGTGTATATTGTAGTGTCCCGGTACAGTTAGTGCTGCAAGGGGTTCTGGGTATTTGTTCTGTTGTGTTTATGTTGTGTTACAGTGCGGATGTTCTCCCGAAATGTGAAGTGAATTATATTTATATAGCGCTTTTTCTATCGTGACTCAAAGCGCTTTTACATAGTGAAACCCAATATCTAAGTTACATTTAAACCAGTGTGGGTGGCACTGGGAGCGGGTGGGTAAAGTGTCTTGCCCAAGGACACAACGGCAGTGACTTGGATGGCGGAAGCGGGGATCGAACCTGGAACCCTCAAGTTGCTAGCACGGCCACTCTACCAACCGAGCTATACCGCCCCATACCGAAATGTGTTTGTCATTTCTTGTTTGGTGTGGGTTCACAGTGTGGTGCATATGTGTAACAGTGTTCAACCCTCAGTGTGACCTGTATGGCTGTTGACCAAGTATGCATGCATTCACTTGTGTGTGTGAAAAGCCGTAGGTATTATGTGACTGGGCCGGCATGCAAAGGCAGTGCCTTTAAGGTTTATTGGCGCTCTGTACTTCTCCCTACGTCCGTGTACACAGCGGCGTTTTAAAAAGTCATACTTTTTTTTTTTTTTAAACCGATACCGATAATTTCCGAACCGATAATTTCCGATATTACATTTTAAAGCATTTATCGGCCGATAATATCAGACATCCCTAATATTTATGTATAATAAGATTTGGTGCGTGCATCTTAAATACTGGTGCGCTCTGAAAATATACGCAACCATGATTAATCCAAATTCAAAAGTGTGATTTTTTTTTATTAATCATTTGACAGAACTCGTCTTATATTTGCTCATGTTTTGGACGCGCCACGCAGGTGACCAGCAAACGACGACGCTGACTTTGCTCCACCAACATGGGGAGGCAGGAGACCTGCTTGTTTTATTGTGGGCGTGCGGATGACAAATTGCAGCTTCAGCCTCAAGGAGCCCCAACGCCCAGATGACAAGTCCTCAAGAAACCTCCCGCGTCCTCACATCCCCGACTTACACCGCAGTCATGGCGGTTCGCTGCCACATCCATCAACATGGAGACCGTCTTCCAAACAAACACGGCTTACTGTACATTCTAGAGCGCTAAGTCGGAGCTGAGGAAAATAAGAACTTTAAACTCCCACACACGGCAGGATGGGTTTTATTCCACTTTTGCCCTCTCTGTCTTTACAACCACTCCCACGTTTGCTCGGCCCCTAAGAGGCGTAAATTTCCAGGAGTCTAAATGTGCCACGTTTTAGCAAGCGGAGGACTTCTTTTGCTCTTTTAGTACAGCAACAAACAAAAAATGAAGTAATAAAAGACAAGGCTGTGCCTCTTCTGATGATTTGCTTTAAATTATTCAATTCTTGTCAGATTTGCTTTTGCACTGGCTGTCAACTTGTCAAGATGTCATCCTCGTAGCTTCCAAAGCTAATTCATGCCCACGCAAAACAACACAGTCGTGCACGAAAACATAAGAACAACACCCACAAAGTCTTTTTTTTTTTTTGGTTACATTTCCCAACCTCAGACGTCCATCTTCTGCCACTCTGGTCTTTATTGGAAACTTTGACGGATGCAGCGCTGGCATGCTTTCCCTTTTTTTTTTTTTACGGACACAATAAAGCCACCGAGGCTTTAAAAAAATAAAATAAAATTAGGCCACCCGGTGAGGGGAAAAAAGGCAACAGATTTTGTCTGCGGTGTTTACATCTCCCAGCACTAAAATGTTATTGTGTGCTAAGCAGAAAAGACAGATTTAGGAAGGTATTTTTCATGGTACCGTATTTTTCCTTTCATTTTTATATTTTTGGTTGTGCTTACCGACCTCGAAGCTATTTTATTTGGTACATGGTGAAATGATATGTGTGACCAGTAGATGGCAGTCACACATAAGAGATATGTGTAGACTGCAATATGATGGCAGTCACACACAAGAGATGCAAGTAGACTGCAATACGACTGAAGTAAACAACACCAAAATGGTATACAAACCCCGTTTCCATATGAGTTGGGAAATTGTGTTAGATGTAAATATAAACGGAATACAATGATTTGCAAATCATTTTCAACCCATATTCAGTTGAATATGCTACAAAGACAACATATTTGATGTTCAAACTGATAAACATAATTTTTTTTTGCAAATAATAATTAACTTTAGGATTTGATGCCAGCAACATCTGACAAGGAAGTTGGGAAAGGTGGCAATAAATACTGATAAAGTTGAGGAATGCTCATCAAACACTTACTTGGAACATCCCACAGGTGAACAGGCAAATTGGGAACAGGTGGGTGCCATGATTGGGTATAAAAGTAGATTCCATGAAATGCTCAGTCATTCACAAACAAGGATGGGGCGAGGGTCACCACTTTGTCAACAAATGCGTGAGCAAATTGTTGAACAGTTTAAGAAAAACCTTTCTCAACCAGCTATTGCAAGGAATTTAGGGATTTCACCATCTACGGTCCGTAATATCATCAAAGGGTTTAGAGAATCTGGAGAAATCACTGCACGTAAGCAGCTAAGCCCGTGACCTTCGATCCCTCAGGCTGTACTGCATCAACAAGCGACATCAGTGTGTAAAGGATATCACCACATGGGCTCAGGAACACTTCAGAAAACCACTGTCAGTAACTACAGTTGGTTGCTACATCTGTAAGTGCAAGTTAAAACTCTCCTATGCAAGGCGAAAACCGTTTATCAACAACACCCAGAAACGCCGTCGGCTTCGCTGGGCCTGAGCTCATGTAAGATGGACCGTTACAAAGAGGAAAAGTGTTCTGTGGTCTGACGAGTCCACATTTCACATTTTTTGGGGAAATTGTGGACGTTGTGTCCTCCGGACCAAAGAGGTAAAGAACCATCTGGATTGTTATAGGCGCAAAGTTGAAAAGCCAGCATCTGTGATGGTATGGGGGTATATTAGTGCCCAAGACATGGATAACTTACACATCTGTGAAGGCCCCATTAATGCTGAAAGGTACATACAGGTTTTGGAGCAACATATGTTGCCATCCAAGCAACGTTACCATGGACGCCCCTGCTTATTTCAGCAAGACAATGCCAAGCCACGTGTTACATCAACGTGGCTTCATAGTAAAAGACTGCGGGTACTAGACTGGCCTGCCTGTAGTCCAGGCCTGTCTCCCATTGAAAATGTGTTGCGCATTATGAAGACTAAAATACCACAACGGAGACCCCGGAACATGCCCTTTCTCAACTACTTTGGCACGTGATGCAGCCATGAAATTCTAAGTTAATTATTATTTGCAAAACAAAAATAAAGTTTATGAGTTTGAACATCAAATATCTTGTCTTTGTAGTGCATACAACTGAATATGGGTTGAAAAGGATTTGCAAATCATTGTATTCCGTTTATATTTACATCATACAACACGATTTTCCAACTCATATAGAAACGGGGTTTGTAAATAAGACCGCCCACAAAACGGCGCATCCTGAAGCGACTGTCAGAAAGATGTGTAAAACATCATCTATGCAACATTTTGACCAAAGAACCACCATTACATGTTATGTAGACCACAAGGAAGTGCTTTACATTTAGAAAAAAAAAATATACATATATATATTATGACCCCTATAATGCGCCCTATAGTCATCAGCAGTGCGTCTTATAGTTCGGAAAATACGGTAAATGGGATAGAAATGTTATTATTGGTGGCAGGTATACTAATATGATGTTGATGCCGTGATGTGTACAATTTTTAATAACTATATCAATTATCAGTTCCGGAGTCAAACTGCCACAATCAGAAAACGGAGAGAAGAGAGAATATTCAAGCGAATTTCACGCCAAAGTGAGGAAGATCATAACCGCACAATTAAGTACAGTCACTGACTTGGCGCTGACTACTTCTCGTAGGACCACAGAACCGTACGAGTGTGACAGTCCATTACATCGTCGACTGGGAATTAAAAAGTACCTGCAAATGTATTTTCTATCTGAGTTTGATACATTTTGTATTATTTACACAGCTATGTTATTTACTTTATGTAGAAATAATATTTTTCAATCGTATTTATGTTCTGTAATTCTGTGCTACTTAAGCAGTTAACCCATCCATCCAACTTCTTCCGCTTATCCGAGGTCGGGTCGCGGGGGCAGCAGCCTAAAGTTAAAGTTAAAGTACCAATGATTGTCACACACACACTAGGTGTGGCAAAATTATTCTCTGCATTTGACCCATCACCCTTGATCACCCCAGGGAGGTGAGGGGAGCAGTGAGCAGCAGCGGTGGCCGCACCCGGGAATAATTTTTTTGGTGATTTAACCCCCAATTCCAACACTTGAGGCTGAGTGCCAAGCAGGGAGGGTCCCATTTTTATAGTCTTTGGTATGACTCGGTCGGGGTTTGAACTCACAACCTACCGATCTCAGTGCGGACACTCTAACCACTAGGCCACTAAGCAGGGGAACCCGGACTTTCCTCTCACCAGCCACTTCGTCCAGCTCCTCCCGGGGATCCCGAGGCGTTCCCAGGCCAGACATAGTCTTCCCAACGTGTCCTGGGTCTTCCCCCGTAGCCTCCTACCTAGGTAGGCGTTCGGGTGGCATCCTGACCAGATGCCCGAACCACCTCATCTGGCTCCTCTCCATGTGGAGGAGCAGCGGCTTTACTTTGAGCTCCTCCCAGATGGCAGAGCTTCTCACCCTATCTCTAAGGGAGAGACCCGCCACCCGGCGGAGGAAACTCATTTCGGCCGCTTGTCCTTTCGGTCATAACCCAAAGCTCATGACCATAGGTGAGGATGGGAACGTAGATCGACCAGTAAATTGAGAGCTTTGCCTTCCGGCTCAGCTCCTTCTTCACCACAACGGATCGATACAGCGTCCGCATTACTGAAGACGCCGCACCGATCCGCCTGTCGATCTCACGATCCACTCTTCCCTCACTCGTGAACAAGACTCCGAGGTACTTGAACTCCTCCACTTGGGGCAATATCTCCTCCCCAACCCGGAGATGGCACTCCACCCTTTTCCGGGCGAGAACCATGGACTCGGACTTGGAGGTGCTGATTCCCATCCCAGTCGCTTCACACTCGGCTGCGAACCGATCCAGTGAGAGCTGAAGATCTTGGCCAGATGAAGCCATCAGGACCACATCATCTGCAAAAAGTAGAGACCTAATCCTGCAGCCACCAAACCAGATCCCCTCAACGCCCTGACTGCGCCTAGAAATTCTGTCCATAAAAGTTATGAACAGAATCGGTGACAAAGGGCAGCCTTGGCGGAGTCCAACCCTCACGATCCACTCTTCCCTCACTCGTGAACAAGACTCTGAGGTACTTGAACTCCTCCACTTGGGGCAAGATCTCCTCCCCAACCCAGAGATGGCACTCCACCCTTTTCCGGGCGAAAACCATGGACTCGAAGAAGCTCATTCTCATCCCAGTCGCTTCACACTTGGCTGCGAACCGATCCAGTGAAAGCTGAAGATCCTGGCCAGATGAAGCCATCAGGACCACATCATCTGCAAAAACCAGAGACCTAATCCTGCAGCCACCAAACCGGATCCCCTCAATGCCCTGACTACGCCTAGAAATTCTGTCCATAAAAGTTATGAACAGAATCGGTGACAAAGGGCAGCTTTGGCGGAGTCCAACCCTCACTGGAAACGTGTTCGACTTACAAGGTGGACCAAGCTCTGACACTGATCATACAGGGAGTGGACCACCACAATCAGACAGTCCGATACCCCATACTCTCTGAGCACTCCCCACAGGACTTCCCGAGGGACACGGTCGAATGTCTTCTCCAAGTCCACAAAGCACATGCAGTTAACCCAGTAACTGGGTTAATCAAAGTGCCGCTTACTGTTTACAGTACAGTTGATATTCACTTCAATTTCACTGAATATCGCTCAAAAATGAATATCTTTATAACTATATTTTCACCGGAAAATATATTGAGATTTATATCGAATATCGAGTTTAGGTAAAAATATATCGAGATATACTTTTTCGTCCATATCGCCCAGCCCTAATGGTAGGTATGAAAAATATGAACATATTTATCATTAACCGTCTGGAATAAACAAGTTGAAGTGGAGTGGTAATTGTAGGTAGGGATGTCCGATAATGGCTTTTTGCCGATATCCGATATTCCGATATTCTCCAACTCTTTAATTACCGATACCGATATCAACCGATATATACAGTTGTGGAATTAACACATTATTATGCCTAATTTGGACAACCAAGTATGGTGAAGATAAGGTACTTTTTTTTAAAAATTAATAAAATAAAATAAGATAAATAAATTAAAAGCATTTTCTTGAATAAAAAAGAAAATAAAACAATATAAAAACAGTTACATAGAAACTAGTAATTAATGAAAATTAGTCAAATTAACTGTAAAAGGTTAGTACTATTAGTGGACCAGCAGCACGCACAATCATGTGTGCTTACGGACTGTATCCCTTGCAGACTGTATTGATATATATTGATATATAATGTAGGAACCAGAATATTAATAACAGAAAGAAACAACCCTTTTGTGTGAATGAGTGTAAATGGGGGAGGGAGGTTTTTTGGGTTGGTGCACTAATTGTAAGTGTATCTTGTGTTTTTTATGTTGATTTATTAAAAAATAAAAAATAAAAAAAACGATATTGATAATAAAAAAAAAACGATACCGATAATTTCCGATATTACATTTTAACGCATTTATCGACATCTCTAATTGTAGGCGGTACCAATCACTGTTTAATGCTAATATTGACACAACATCTTCCATTCCTCAAAGTAATTAAAGGCCTACTGAAACCCACTACTACCGACCACGCAGTCTGATAGTTTATACATCAATGATGAAATCTTAACATTGCAACACATGCCAATACGGCCGGGTTAGCTTACTAAAATGCAATTTTAAATTTCGCGCGAAATATCCTGCTGAAAACGTCTCGGTATGATGACGTCAGCGCGTGACGTCGCGGATTGTAGAGGACATTTTGGGCCAGCTATTAAGTCGTCTGTTTTCATCGCAAAATTCCAGTATTCTGGACATCTGTGTTGGTGAATCTTTTGCAATTTGTTCAATGAACAATGGAGACAGCAAAGAAGAAAGCTGTAGGTGGGAAGCGGTGTATTGCGGGCGGCTGCAGCAACACAAACACAGCCGGTGTTTCATTGTTTACATTCCCGAAAGATGACAGTCAAGCTTTACCATTGGCCTGTGGAGAACTGGGACAACAGAGACTCTTTCCAGGAGGACTTTGAGTTGGATGCGCAGACGCGGTACCGTGAGTACGCATGCAGCTGCGGCTTCCAAACATTTGATCGCTTGCCAGTACGTGCGTGCCGCTATGTGCATGTCACATACGTAACTTTGGGGACTTTGAGGAAATATATGTGCTGTATGAACTTTGGGGAGGTGAACGGTATTTTGGGCTGTGGGATTGAGTGTGTTGTGCAGGTGTTTGAGTTGTATTGGCGGGTTATATGGACGGGAGGGGGGAGGTGTTTGTTATGCGGGATTAATTTGTGGCATATTAAATATAAGCCTGGTTGTGTTGTGGCTAATAGAGTATATATATGTCTTGTGTTTATTTACAGTTTTAGTCATTCCCAGCTGAATATCAGGTCCCACCCGCCTCTCACAGCATCTTCCCTATCTGAATCGCTCCCACTGCCCTCTAGTCCTTCACTCTCACTTTCCTCATCCACGAATCTTTCATCCTCGCTCAAATTAATGGGGAAATCGTCGCTTTCTCGGTCCGAATCGCTCTCGCTGCTGGTGGCCATGATTGTAAACAATGTGCAGATGTGAGGAGCTCCACAACCTGTGACGTCACGCTACTCGTCTGCTACTTCCGGTACAGGCAAGGCTTTTTTATCAGCGACCAAAAGTTGCGAACTTTATCGTTGATGTTCTCTACTAAATTCTTTCAGCAAAAATATGGCAATATCGCGGAATGATCAAGTGTGACACATAGAATGGACCTGCTATCCCCGTTTAAATAAGAAAATCGCATTTCAGTAGGCCTTTAATTTCTGATAATAACCCAATTAGCCCGAGAGTACAAATTACACAAACCAATTCCTCCCATATCAGAAAGATGTTTCCTAGCTCAGGCTTTTCCTTAGACAATTGCATGAAGGTGACAGTGACCCAAATCACTAAAGTCTTCACTCGAAGGGTCTGGTTTGCATTTCTTTGCCAACAGAAGTTGCGCATTGTTCCCTTAATAGAGTTACATCGATTAGTGACGGTAATGAAAACTGCTTGAATGGACACACGCACGGGGCAAACCCAACAATGTAGCAGACGAGGACAAAAGGACGCGGCCCAGCTAAGCTTCTTGCCGTGTAAAAACGGGTTAAGATGACTGCGGGGACATTTAATCATGGGGGAGGATGGTGTTTTAAGCTTAAAACAGCTTTAATAGATGTCATGCTTTAATGGCTTTCGGGGTAGGTCGTTGTTCAGACCAACTTATTGAACAAAATCTTATCACAATATACAAAATATATTGTAGTTGTTCAAAGTAAAAATCTATATTCATTGACTTTAGAAAAACGAAAATAACTACGATTGTCAAAGTTTACACGATCATATATTAGAACAAGAAAATTCCCCGCGGAAAATTTTGATGGGCCTGCTATCTGTGCCCCAGACCTCCCCTGGCCGGGGGTCGCCGCCGGAAGCCGCCGTACTTTGAAGATGGTGCCGAGTGTCGGAATCCGAGAGTTTTGGGTGTAACTGTACAAAATGAGCTACACAGCTAGCCTAAAACGTTAGCACGCTTACATTAAAATGCTAACATTTAGCATGTGTGCAAACGTTAGCATGATAACAGTTAGCATGTTTCATGTACCAAGTTATATGATTCAAAGGTGTATGGCAGCGAAAATAGACAAAAAAAATTTAAATTAGATGAAAAACTTGGGCATGCTTAAGTTAGCTTGCTAGCATGCTATCATTTTCATGCTAACAGTTAAATTGCTAGCATGCTATCATTTGCATGCTAACAGGTAACTTGCCTGCATGCTATCATTTGCATGCTAACAGGTAACTTGCCTGCATGCTATCGTTTGCATGCTAACAGGTAACTTGCAAGGATGCTATTGTTTGCATGCTAACAGGTAACTTGCCAGCATGCTATCATTTGCATGCTAACAAGTAACTTGCCGAAATGCTATCATTTGCATGCTAACAGGTAAATTGCCAGCATGCTATCGTTTTCATGCTAACAGGTAACTTGCAAGGATGCTATCGTTTGCATGCTAACAGGTAACTTGCCTGCATGCTATCGTTTGCATGCTAACAGGTAACTTGTCGGCATGCTATCGTTTTCATGCTAAAAGGTAACTTGCCAGCATGCTATCATTTGCATGCTAACAGGTAACTTGTCGGCATGCTATCGTTTTCATGCTAAAAGGTAACTTGCCAGCATGCTATCGTTTTCATGCTAACAGGTAACTTGCAAGGATGCTATCGTTTGCATGCTAACAGGTAACTTGCCTGCATGCTATCGTTTGCATGCTAACAGGTAACTTGCCAGCATGCTATCGTTTTCATGCTAACAGGTAACTTGCAAGGATGCTATTGTTTGCATGCTAACAGGTAAATTGCCGGCATGCTATCGTTTGCATGCTATCAGGTAACTTGCCTGCATGCTATCATTTTCATGCTAACAGGTAACTTGCTAGCATGCTATCGTTTGCATGCTAACAGGTAACTTGCCTGCATGCTATCGTTTGCATGCTAACAGGTAACTTGCAAGGATGCTATCATTTGCATGCTAACAGGTAACTTGCCTGCATGCTATCATTTGCATGCTAACAGGTAACTTGCAAGGATGCTATCGTTTGCATGCCAACAGGTAACTTGCCAGCATGCTATCGTTTGCATGCTAACAGGTAACTTGTCGGCATGCTATCATTTGCATGCTAACAGGTAACTTGCCTGCATGCTATCGTTTTCATGCTAACAGGTAACTTGCCAGCATGCTAACAGGTAATTTACCAGCATGCTATCGTTTGCATGCTAACAGGTAACTTGCCGGCATGCTATTGTTTTCATGCTAACAGGTAACTTGCCGGTATGCTATCGTTTGCATGCTAACAGGTAACTTGCCAGCATGCTATCATTTGCATGCTAACAGGTAACTTGCCAGCATGCTATCGTTTTCATGCTAACAGGTAACTTGCCAGCATGCTATCGTTTTCATGCTAACAGGTAACTTGCCAGCATGCTATCGTTTTCATGCTAACAGGTAACTTGCCAGCATGCTAACAGGTAACTTACCAGCATGCTTCCATTTGCATGCTAACAGGTAACTTGCCGGCATGCTATCGTTTGCATGCTAACAGGTAACTTGCCGGCATGCTATCGTTTTCATGCTAACAAGTAACATGCCAGCATGCTATCGTTTGCATGCTAACAGGTAACTTGCCAGCATGCTATCGTTTTCATGCTAACAGGTAACTTGCCGGCATGCTATCATTTTTATGCTAACAGGTAACTTGCAAGGATGCTATCGTTTGCATGCTAACAGGTAAATTGCCGGCATGCTATCGTTTGCATGCTAACAGGTAACTTGCCTGCATGCTATCATTTTCATGCTAACAGGTAACTTGTCGGCATGCTATCGTTTTTCATGCTAACAGGTAACTTGTCGGCATGCTATCGTTTTCATGCTAACAGATAACTTGCCAACATGCTAACAGGTAATTTACCAGCATGCTATCGTTTGCATGCTAACAGGTCACTTGCCAGCATGCTATTGTTCGCATGCTAACAGGTAACTTGCCAGCATGCTATCATTTGCATGCTAACAGGTAACTTGCCGGCATGCTATCGTTTGCATGCTAACAGATAAATTGCCAGCATGCTATCGTTTTCATGCTAACAGATAAATTGCCAGCATGTTATCGTTTGCATGCTAACAGTAACCTGCCAGCATGCTATCATTTGCATGCTAACAGGTAACTTGCCAGCATGCTATCATTTGCATGCTAACAGGTAACTTGCCGGCATGCTATCGTTTTCATGCTAACAAGTAACATGCCAGCATGCTACCGTTTGCATGCTAACAGGTAACTTGCTGGCATGCTATCGTTTGCATGCTAACAGGTAACTTGCCGGCATGCTATCGTTTGCATGCTAACAGGTAACTTGCCAGCATGCTATCATTTGCATGCTAACAGGTAACTTCCCAGCATGCTATCGTTTTCATGCTAACAGGTAACATGCCAGCATGCTATTGTTTTCATGCTAACAGGTAACTTGCCAGCATGCTATCATTTGCATGCTAACAAGTAACTTGCCGAAATGCTATCATTTGCATGCTAACAGGTAAATTGCCAGCATGCTATCGTTTTCATGCTAACAGGTAACTTGCAAGGATGCTATCGTTTGCATGCTAACAGGTAACTTGCCTGCATGCTATCGTTTGCATGCTAACAGGTAACTTGTCGGCATGCTATCGTTTTCATGCTAAAAGGTAACTTGCCAGCATGCTATCATTTGCATGCTAACAGGTAACTTGTCGGCATGCTATCGTTTTCATGCTAAAAGGTAACTTGCCAGCATGCTATCGTTTTCATGCTAACAGGTAACTTGCAAGGATGCTATCGTTTGCATGCTAACAGGTAACTTGCCTGCATGCTATCGTTTGCATGCTAACAGGTAACTTGCCAGCATGCTATCGTTTTCATGCTAACAGGTAACTTGCAAGGATGCTATTGTTTGCATGCTAACAGGTAAATTGCCGGCATGCTATCGTTTGCATGCTATCAGGTAACTTGCCTGCATGCTATCATTTTCATGCTAACAGGTAACTTGCTAGCATGCTATCGTTTGCATGCTAACAGGTAACTTGCCTGCATGCTATCGTTTGCATGCTAACAGGTAACTTGCAAGGATGCTATCATTTGCATGCTAACAGGTAACTTGCCTGCATGCTATCATTTGCATGCTAACAGGTAACTTGCAAGGATGCTATCGTTTGCATGCCAACAGGTAACTTGCCAGCATGCTATCGTTTGCATGCTAACAGGTAACTTGTCGGCATGCTATCATTTGCATGCTAACAGGTAACTTGCCTGCATGCTATCGTTTTCATGCTAACAGGTAACTTGCCAGCATGCTAACAGGTAATTTACCAGCATGCTATCGTTTGCATGCTAACAGGTAACTTGCCGGCATGCTATTGTTTTCATGCTAACAGGTAACTTGCCGGTATGCTATCGTTTGCATGCTAACAGGTAACTTGCCAGCATGCTATCATTTGCATGCTAACAGGTAACTTGCCAGCATGCTATCGTTTTCATGCTAACAGGTAACTTGCCAGCATGCTATCGTTTTCATGCTAACAGGTAACTTGCCAGCATGCTATCGTTTTCATGCTAACAGGTAACTTGCCAGCATGCTAACAGGTAACTTACCAGCATGCTTCCATTTGCATGCTAACAGGTAACTTGCCGGCATGCTATCGTTTGCATGCTAACAGGTAACTTGCCGGCATGCTATCGTTTTCATGCTAACAAGTAACATGCCAGCATGCTATCGTTTGCATGCTAACAGGTAACTTGCCAGCATGCTATCGTTTTCATGCTAACAGGTAACTTGCCGGCATGCTATCATTTTTATGCTAACAGGTAACTTGCAAGGATGCTATCGTTTGCATGCTAACAGGTAAATTGCCGGCATGCTATCGTTTGCATGCTAACAGGTAACTTGCCTGCATGCTATCATTTTCATGCTAACAGGTAACTTGTCGGCATGCTATCGTTTTTCATGCTAACAGGTAACTTGTCGGCATGCTATCGTTTTCATGCTAACAGATAACTTGCCAACATGCTAACAGGTAATTTACCAGCATGCTATCGTTTGCATGCTAACAGGTCACTTGCCAGCATGCTATTGTTCGCATGCTAACAGGTAACTTGCCAGCATGCTATCATTTGCATGCTAACAGGTAACTTGCCGGCATGCTATCGTTTGCATGCTAACAGATAAATTGCCAGCATGCTATCGTTTTCATGCTAACAGATAAATTGCCAGCATGTTATCGTTTGCATGCTAACAGTAACCTGCCAGCATGCTATCATTTGCATGCTAACAGGTAACTTGCCAGCATGCTATCATTTGCATGCTAACAGGTAACTTGCCGGCATGCTATCGTTTTCATGCTAACAAGTAACATGCCAGCATGCTACCGTTTGCATGCTAACAGGTAACTTGCTGGCATGCTATCGTTTGCATGCTAACAGGTAACTTGCCGGCATGCTATCGTTTGCATGCTAACAGGTAACTTGCCAGCATGCTATCATTTGCATGCTAACAGGTAACTTCCCAGCATGCTATCGTTTTCATGCTAACAGGTAACATGCCAGCATGCTATTGTTTTCATGCTAACAGGTAACTTGCCAGCATGCTATCATTTGCATGCTAACAGGCAACTTGCCAGCATGCTATCGTTTGCATGCTAACAGGTAACTTGTCGGCATGCTATCGTTTTCATGCTAACAGGTAACTTGCCAGCATGCTAACAGGTAATTTACCAGCATGCTATCATTTGCATGCTAACAGGTCACTTGCCAGCATGCTATTGTTCACATGCTAACAGGTAACTTGCCAGCATGCTATCATTTGCATGCTAACAGGTAACTTGTCGGCATGTCGGCATGCTATCGTTTGCATGCTAACAGATAAATTGCCAGCATGCTATCGTTTTCATGCTAACAGGTAACTTGCCAATATGCTATCGTTTTCATGCTAACAGGTAACTTGCCAGCATGCTATCATTTGCATACTAACAGGTAACTTGCCAGCATGCTATCGTTTGCATGCTAACAGGTAACTTGTCGGCATGCTATCATTTGCATGCTAACAGGTAACTTGCCAGCATGCTATCGTTTTCATGCTAACAGGTATCTTGCCAGCATGCTATCGTTTTCATGCTAACAGGTAACTTGCCAGCATGCTATCATTTTCAAGCTAACAGGTAACTTGCCAGCATGCTATCATTTTCATGCTAACAGGTAACTTGCCAGCATGCTATCGTTTTCATGCTAACAGGTAACTTGCCGGCATGCTATCGTTTGCATGCTAACAGGTAACTTGCCAGCATGCTATCGTTTGCATGCTAACAGGTAACTTGCCAGCATGCTATCGTTTGCATGCTAACAGGTAACTTGCCAGCATGCTATCGTTTGCATGCAAACAGGTAACTTGCCAGTATGCTATCGTTTGCATGCTAACAGGTAACTTGCCGACATGCTATCGTTTGCATGCTAACAGGAAACTTGCCAGCATGCTATCATTTGCATGCTAACAGGTAACTTGCCAGCATGCTATCGTTTGCATGTTAAAAGGTAACTTGCTGGCATGCTATTGTTCGCATGCTAACAGGTAATTTGCCAGCATGCTATCGTTTGCATGCTAACAGGTAACTTGCCGGCATGCCATCGTTTTCATGCTAACAGGTAACTTGTCGGCATGCTATCGTTTTCATGCTAACAGGTAACAAATGTCACATAGCAAGTTGTATGACCGTGGTGTAAACGGTCGCAAAACTCGGTCAAAAAGCTAGCATGCTAATGTTAGCATGTTAGCAATGTAAAGTTAGCATGCTAACAGTTAGCTTGTGTCACATACCAAGTGCTGTGACTCCAAAGGTGTATGGCTGGGGAATTAGAGTAAAAAATGTAAAATGAGTGAAAAAACTTTAATGTTAGCATGCTAACGTTAGCACGCTAGCGGCTGACTTGTGAATTGCAGATTATTATATATTAATCGTGTACGAATGTAGATTAACCTAGAAATTCTGTTTTGACCGAACATGCTCCTTTACCTTAACCGTGCATATAAATACCGGGGTTTTAACAGCATTAAAAATACATACACCTGTACACGGTGGTAATATTTAGGAACTCCTGAATAACAAACACCAATAAAGGCCTAGTAAATAAATGCCCCCGAGCCCCTATTGGAGAAAATATGGCCTCGTAAAAGGAACACAGAGTCTGCATAAACACTCGAAGCAAACATCAAGTAACAACCCTGAGCTCGGCGTCCGGGGTTGAAGACGCTGCATCAATTCAAACTTCAGAGACAAATCAACATCGGAGGGTTTACTCTGCGGGAATCAACAATTCACAGGAAGTTCACAGGAGGACACGAACGAGGTCATGGTCGGTCTGCTGGGACGTTTACCTGAGATGAACTTTAAATGGCAAGCTGTGTGTCAATCACCATCTTATATTCTCGCACAGTGGGAACAGCCGTCCACACCATACTTCTCAGGCTATTTATTGTACAAACCCCGAAACCAGTGAAGTTGGCACGTTGTGTAAATGGTAAATAAAAACAGAATACAATGATTTGCAAATCCTTTTCAACCTATATTCAATTGAATAGACTGCAAAGACAATATATTTAACGTTCAAACTGGGAAAACTTGGTTATTTTTTGCAAATATTAGCTCATTTGGAATTTGATGCCTGCAACATGTTTCAAAAAAGCTGGCACAAGCGGCAAAAAAGACTGAGAAAGTTGAGGAATGCTCATCAAACACTTATTTGGAACATCCCACAGGTGAACAGGCTAATTGGAAACAGGTGGGTGCCATGATTGGGTTTAAAAGCAGCTTCCATGAAATGCTCAGTCATTCACAAACAAGGACGGGGCGAGGGTCACCACTTTGTCAACAAACGCGTGAGCAAATTGTCGGACAGTTTAAGAACAACATTTCTCAATGACCTGTTGCAAGGAATTTGTAACAGCGGGTCACATGCGGACCGTTAAGATTCCGGCCCGCCGGACTTCTACATAAATTTTTTTAGACCTTTAATATCGAAACCGTCGCCGCCATTATATGTACAGTGCTGTTTTTAAATGACCGTAAGTCTTGAACTATAGAAAGTAAAGATGCCCGATAATATCGGACTGCCGATATTATCAGCTGATAAATGCTTGAAAATGTAATATCGGAAATTATCAGTATCGGTTTCAAAAAGTAAAATTTATGACTTTTTAAAACGGCACTGTACGCAGTGGTAAACGGACGTAGGGAGACGTACAGAGCAGTTGCGTCTCCCAGTCATACTTGCCAATGCTCCCGATTTTCCCGGGAGACTCCCGAATTTTAGTGCCCCTCCCGAAAATCACCCGGGACAACCATTCGCCCGAGTTTCTCCCGATTTCCACCCAGACAACAATATTGGGGGCGTACCTTAAAGGCGGATTTTCACACACACAAGTGAATGCAATTCATACATGGTCAACAGCCATACAGGTCACACTGAGGGTGGCGGTATAAACAACTTTAACACGGTTACAAATATGCGGCACACTGTGAACCCACACCAAACAAGAATGACAAACACATTTCGGGAGAACATCCGCACCGTAACACAACATAAACACAACAGAACAAATACCCAGAACCCTTTGCAGCACTAACTCTTCCCCCCCACCTCAACACCGACACTGCCCACCTCAACCTCCTCATGCTCTCTCAGGGAGAGCATGTCCCAAATTCCAAGCTGCTGTTTTGTGGCATGTTAAAAAAAATAAGGCACTTTGTGACTTCAATAATAAATATGGCAGTTGGCATTTTTTTTCCATAACTTGTGTTGATTTATTTTGGAAATCTTTGTTACATTATTTAATGCATCCAGCGGGGCATCACAACAAAATTAGGCATTATAATGTGTTCATTCCACGACTGTATATATCGGTATCGGTTGATATCGGAATCTGCAATTAAGAGTGGGACAATATCGGAATATCGGATATCGGCAAAAAAATACATTATCGGACATCTCTATCAGGAACGGATACGGAGGCAGATTTCTACGTGATATGATATCATATTGTTGGTGTTCATTACACTTTGCACTCATATTTTGCTGTTTTTTACATTTGTGTTATGTTTTGCTTGATTGTAAAAGATACACAACTATGAAGGAGCTGGTCTGAGAAGTAAAAGAAGAGCGATGTTCATATGTTGTTAATATTCAGTGTTTTATTGTTCATAGTTAATATTGTAAATCCCACATTCTTTATTTTAATGTACACGTTGGGTGTCCCATTCAGTAAAAAACTGTAAAATTCCATTCCATTTTTTTGAGGTGGTTCGTCTTAACGTTTTTAGAACTCTATGGGACATTGTGACTTTTGGTATTAGTGTTCCTGGAAAAAAGGGACCCCAACACACATACTGCACATACTGAATGTGTACATATAATTTATACACACATACACTTTTTCATTTCATTTTTTAAATTTTTTCATTTTTCTTGGCCCCCCAGACCCAATTTTTTCTCTCAATGTGGCCCCCGAGTCAAAATATTTGCCCATCTCTGCACTACTGTATATACAGTCAGGGGCGCCGAAAAGGGGGGGTAAAGGAGACGGATTCTAGGGGCCCATGATGGAGGGGGGCCCAGAGAGGCCCCTAATGATGATGAAATTATAATACAGAAAAAATAATGACACTGTGTTGGGGGCCCTGTAAAGATTATTTTCATGGGGCCCAAAATCCCTAGCGGCGCCCCTGTATACAGTATGCTTTTTTTCATAGTCACAGCAGCAGTGTTTCATCCCACACTGATCCAAGTACTGTACTCTCTAAGCTCTTACTGTACATGTACCGTACTTGCTTTTGTGTCATGTCCCTCTCTTTATTTTATTTATTTTACCGTATATGAATGGAACGCCCTGAGATGACAACGGCTTGGATGAATGAGGACCTTCATAGGTACGTAACACAGAAATGAGAAAGTATCCAGTCACGAACGTGTATGCAATCATTCAATTTACTGAGTCATGAACGATCTTGGCCAAAAAAACAAATTCCACCCAACTTTAAAGACTGAATAAGGATAGTGGTCTACATACCTACCATTGTTCTTTGAGTCATTTCAGTTGATCAAGCATTTTCTAACATTCCACACTACAAAATAATAAAGTATGAATTACCATGTGTGCTAATATCAGAGAATATCGGCCAATACTCAGTGTCAAAAGTGAAAAAGTTGTACCGGGGCACCCCTAAAACGTTTTTAAGTATTTTCCGGACTATAAGGCGCACTTAAAATCCACTAATTTTCTCAAAACTCGACAGTGCGCCTAATGTACGGAATAATTCTGGTTTTGCTTACCGACCTCGAAGCTATTTTATTTGGTACATGGTGTAATGATAAGTGTGACCAATAGATGGCAGTCACACATAAGAGACACATGTAGACTGCAATATGACTCAAGTAAACACCACCAACATTTTATATGTTCCATTGAAAATATAGAACATTACACACGGCGCTCAAAAATCCATCAAAATGTTTTAGTAGGACTTTGGTAAGCTATGAAGCCACACCGCTTGATGGATTGTACTGTGCTTCAACATACGAGTAATACTATGGTGTGTGTATAAGGTAAGACATTATCTGGCGTTTTGTTTCGCAATATTATGCAAAAGTAACTTTTCTTACCTTCTAGTACCTGCTGATCTGTATTTGTGATCTGCATGAATCCTGAAAATTTGCGCGAGTCCGCCTTTCTAGCAGGTGGCGACGCCGTAGTCGATAAGCTTCTTCTTTTTCTCTATCTTCTTGTTATGGGACATTCACCCTGCGCTGTTGCCATTTTTTAATATAGTGTATAAAGTTCTTACTTATATCTGTCAGTAAACTCGCCATGAAAGCACTAAAACATACCGGTGTAGTGAGTTTACATTATTCACCAAAGGAACTTTAGTTATTAGAGAGTTCCGGTCGGACAGTTTTTCACGGGACACATTTCCGACCTTGTTGTTGTTATTGGATGAGGAGATGCTGCTCCGTTATTGATTGAAGTAAAGTCTGAATGTCATTAAAACAGTTCGCGCCATCTTTTTGACACTTCTTCCACTCCCGTCCTTGCACGCTACACCGCTACAACAAAGATGACGGGGAGAAGACGCTGTCGAAGGTGAGCCACGTAAATAAGACCGCCCACAAAATGGCGCATCCTGAAGCGACTGTCAGAAAGCAACATGAAGATGATGTGTAAAACATCATCTATGCAACATTATGACCAAAAAAACCACCATTACATGTTATGTAGACCACAAGGAAGTATTTTACATTTAGAAAAAAATAACAATGTGACTCCTTTAATGCGCCCTATAATCCGGTGTGCCTTATATATAAAAAAAAATATCGCAAATAGACCATTCATCAGCAGTGCATCTTATAATTCGGTGCGCCCTATGGTCCGAAAATACGGTAAATAGCTATGATGGCATTCAACTGTAGGCACTTCCTCTAAGAGCAAACAAAAGGGTTCTGAAGATTCATTATGTGCAGACAATCAGTGTGCGTATCCTCATGAACTCTGCAAAGAAGGGTTTGAAATAAAGAACTGCACAGAGTAAAACAACTTGCACTGAGCCTAGTCTATAAAATCCGCTACACCTCCCTGATACCGAAGTACATGTCAAACTACTTCCTTAACGTAGATGACCGCCATAACCACAACACCAGGGGGAGCTCCACAAACCACGTCAAACCCAGATTCCGATCTAACAAAGGTCTTAACTCATTCTCCTTCTATACCACATCAATATGGAATGCACTCCCAACAGGTGTAAAAGAAAGGGCATCTCTATCCTCCTTCCAAACCGCACTAAAAGAACACCTCCAGGCAACTTCAACCCTAAACTAACACCCTCCCTTCCACATAATACCTCCTCGGATTGTAAATAATCAAATGTAAACAATCAAATGTAGACACTTTTTGGTATACTTTCTGATCTCTCTCTCCATGTCCACTTCTTGCTGTACATATCCTACCAAGTCAGACCTACACTGTTTCAATATCAATTTCTCTGATTGTTGATGCTGATTGTTGATGACTGAAGTGTTGATACCAACCAAACCTAATCCCCCTCCCCTCCATATCCCACACCCCGTATTGTAAATAATGTAAATAATTCAATGTATATACTCTGATGATTATCTTGTGTGATGACTGTATTATGATGTTAGTATATATTTGATAGTATATATCTGTATCATGAATCAATTTAAAGGGGAACATTATCACCAGACCTATGTAAGCGTCAATATATACCTTGATGTTGCAGAAAAAAGACCATATATTTTTTTAACCGATTTCCGAACTCTAAATGGGTGAATTTTGGCGAATTAAACGCCTTTCTAATATTCGCTCTCGGAGCGATGACGTCACAACGTGGCGTCACATCGGGAAGCAATCCGCCATTTTCTCAAACACCGAGTCAAATCAGCTCTGTTATTTTCCGTTTGTTCGACTGTTTTCCGTACCTTGGAGACATCATGCCTCGTCGGTGTGTTGTCGGAGGGTGTAACAACACGAACAGGGACGGATTCAAGTTGCACCAGTGGCCCAAAGATGCGAAAGTGGCAAGAAATTGGACGTTTGTTCCGCACACTTTACCGACGAAAGCTATGCTACGACAGAGATGGCAAGAATGTGTGGATATCCTGCGACACTCAAAGCAGATGCATTTCCAATGATAAAGTCAAAGAAATCTGCCGCCAGACCCCCATTGAATCTGCCGGAGTGTGTGAGCAATTCAGGGACAAAGGACCTCGGTAGCACGGCAAGCAATGGCGGCAGTTTGTTCCCGCAGACGAGCGAGCTAAACCCCCTGGATGTCTTGGCTCACACCGTCAAGAGAAGAATATCGACCCTAGCTTCCCTGGCCTGCTGACATGAGGGTATGTCTACAGAATATATTAATTGATGAAAATTGGGCTGTCTGCACTCTCAAAGTGCATGTTGTTGCCAAATGTATTTCATATGCTGTAAACCTAGTTCATAGTTGTTAGTTTCCTTTAATGCCAAACATACACATACCAATCGTTGGTTAGATGGCGATCGCCGAATTCGTCCTCACTTTCTCCCGTGTCGCGTCGTTTTCGTGGGTTTCGCTTGCATACGGTTCAAACCGATATGGCTCAATATCTTCAGTTTCTTCTTCAATTTCGTTTTCGCTACCTGCCTACACACTACAACCATCCGTTTCAATACATGCGTAATCTGTTGAATCGCTTAAGCCGCTGAAATCCGAGTCTGAATCCGAGCTAATGTCGCTATAGCTTGCTGTTCTATGCGCCATGTTTGTTTGTGTTGGCTTCACTATGTGACGTCATAGGAAAACGGACGGGTGGTTAAAATCAGGCACTTTGAAGCTTTTTTTTAGGGATATTGCGTGATGGGTAAAATTTTGAAAAAAACTTCGAAAAATATAATAAGCCACTGGAAACTCATTTTTAATGGTTTTAACAATTCTGAAATTGTGATAATGTTCACCTTTAAACAAGTTGAAAAACGTATTCGGGTGTTACCATTTAGTGGTCAATTGTACGGAATATGTACTTCACTGTGCAATCTACTAATAAAAGTTTCAATGACCTCATACTTATTTTGTTGCATATTCTCTTGATGTTAGCAACTGGGGGTCAGCCGTGACACTATAGTGAAAAAAAGAACAATGGCAGCACGGAATATGGGGTCAAATCTACAAATACAGTTACACCGTACTGGTAAAAACAAGTTTATCATGGCAGTCTATCTTGCAAAAGCAATTAAAGTGTAATAATGAGGTGCGTCGAAATGGTTGGCATTGATGGCATTTTTTTTTCCTCTCTCCCTTGCTGACAAAAGACAAAAACAAAAGAGCGGAAGGCAGGTGATGACATTTTGTTAATCTACAAGAAGATGCCTGCGTGTGTTTAGTGGCAGATGGCGCGTGGAAACAAAAGCATAACGCCGGGAGGGTGCTTGGCATTTGACGATGGAGTGGGCGGGGACGGGGACTTTCTTTTACAAGGTGCGTGTGGGACGCACTGGCAAAGGTATAAAATACAATAGGAGTTTACAACTTATTGTTGAAGTTAAAGTACACGTTAACCCAGGGCCGGCCCGTGGCATAGGCCGTATAGGCAAATGCTAAGGGCGCCGTCCATCAGGGGGCGCCACGCCAGTGCCACAAATGTTGGAGAAAAAAAAAAAGAAAAAAAAGTTTGTACTATTATTTCTAAATACAAAAAATAATCCCACGTTAATTAAAATGCAAAGTAAAGCCTATTTAATAGAAATATTATTTGTTACAACATTACGACCCCCCCCCCCTCCCGCGCACGGTGCGCCCCCTCACTTCCCGTATCATGACTCTTTTTGGACGTCACCACATCAAAAAATTCAACACAAGATGTCAAAACGGCCAAAACTGTCAGGTGCCCAAGGAAGAAAAAAGAGAAAAGAAGAGGAGTAGAAACGAGAAAAGACAGAGGTAGCAGGTAGGTAACGTTAGCCTACATGAAATTATTTGTCTGTTACAGAATGTGATAGTAACCTGGCTTTTTAGCATTAAGCTAATGTTACATGATTCGGCAATTGCTAATCAATAAATAGCTAGTTCTGTTTTAACGTCGGGTTAATATTGTGGAGTGGGCTAAATTGTTATGGAAAATAATAATGTAGTACGTTAGGTAATTACAGTACTCCCACCTTACATTCCTCAGGGACATTTGTATTAGATCTTTTAAGCAGGTGTTTTTTGTTTACATTGTTATTGCCTTCTGGTTAGCTAATGTTTGCCCTGCAGGTAATAGTCACTTGTCCACCCCTTTATATATTAGGTATAGTTGTAAGTAAAAAAAAAGGTCAAAGACAAAGCTATTCGGTTTCTTGTGAGTATATACACTTCACTGACGATGTGGGGGGGCGCCACCTAAAATCTTGCCTAGGGCGCCAGATTGGTTAGGGCCGGGCCTGCGTTAACCCTTGTGTTATGTTCATATTGTTGTTACTCAGCCAGCGTTTGTGGGTCTGATGGACCCGTTGCATTTTGTGGCTTTTAATGCCTCACAATCAAACACTTTTATGTTAAAATACTGAACAGAAGTTTATTGGGATACGGTAAACATCAACGGGTCCATCAGACAACTCCAGGTTGTTGTTTTTTGTTCTACTTTGGCCAAAAGTAGAACAAGCACATTCTGAAAACGTACACATCACAAATAATCTTCGGGACAAAACACTTCAAGTTTGTTAAAAATTCTGAGGAAATTGGTGCAGCTTCAAAAAACACAATGGGCTTAGACTTCGTCTCAGTGTATTTACAAAACCGGGATTAAACTTTGAGTCACAGTCTTTGTGGGATTGAACAAAAAACACAACATGTAAACTCTTCTAGGTATCAAATACTGTACCTCCTTTGTCATGTCCACGTATCAATCCAGAGCTAACTCAACAAACTGTAAGAAACGGAGGTAAAAACTATTCAAAACGGTTCAAATCACTTTTCTCGTGTTTGACAGAGACATTTTGGGGCAACGAGGATGCCAAACGACGGTGTCTTCGAAGCAGAAGACATAAAACGGTAGGGTTTAAGTTTCATGTTGGTTGAGGAGGAGGAGCCACGGTCACCCTTTACTGTGTACCGTTTGCTTGCCTAACAGAATTGTTATTGTGACATCCAGTGGACACATTTAGAACAGCAGTTTCTTTCATTTAAAAAAAATAAGTTTATCCTTGGCAAAATGATCACGGGGGCCGGATAAAACAAGTTTGCGGGCCGTAGGGTTGACAGCCCTTATTTAAAGCTTCATAACCTGTATGTAATTCTCATTTCCACCACCAGGGTGCACGTGTCACATACACGGAGGGTGTTGCAGTGTCATTTCAGTTCTATTGCACAGTTGTTAGCAGAGCACACCACAAAACGAAGGCGTTTTGTTTTCTGAGGCCAATTAATGTGCAAAAAGTTTTTCAACTTCACTTTGGTTCAGGTTATTGGTCTTAGAGGGTTCCTACTTACATGAAAGACAGCATTATTGAACGTCTTCGTAAAAAAAGTGTGCGGGTACTAGACTGGCCCCGCCTGCAGTCCTGACCTGTCTCCCATCGAAAATGTGTGGCGCATTGTGAAGCCTAAAATACGACAGCGGAGACCCCGGACTGTTGAACGACTGAAGCTCTACATAAAACAAGAATGGGAAGGAATTCCACTTTCAAAGCTTCAACAATTAGTTTCCTCAGTTCCCAATCGTTTATTGAGTGTTGTTAAAAGAAAAGGTGATGTAACACAGTGGTGAACATGCCCTTTCCCAACTACTTTGGCACGTGTTGCAGCCATAAAATTCTAAGTTAATTATTATTTGCAAAAAAAAAAAAAAAAAAAGTTTATGAGTTTGAACATCAAATGTCTTGTCTTTGTAGTGCATTCAATTGAATATGGGTTGAAAAGGATTTGCAAATCATTGTATTCCGTTTATATTTACATCCAACACAATTTCCCAACTCATATGGAAACAGGGTTTGGAGATGGACATTGACCGATTGACACTGACTATTTGGACTATTATCTTTGGGGGAGTTATATCCACAATTATCATTGTGTGGGCTTTTTGTTGCTCTTTATTCAAAATTTAAGAGTAATTTGCAAGACATTATAGATAAATTAAAAAAAACGTTTGTACTATAAAAGGCTTACATTTTGTCCAAGTCCACAATATCGTCCTTGAGCAAAACCATATCTTCTGATCGGCCCAATTACCGTAGAATATATCAGTGTCCCTTGTCCTGTACCAACGTACTTTACTAAAATCCCCAAGTTGAGGAACAGAAGCTCAGGAGCACTTCAGAAACCCACTGTCAGTAACTACAGTTGGTTGCTACATCTGTAAGTGGAAGTTAAAACTCTACTATGCAAAGCGAAAATCATTTATCAACAACACCCAGAAACACAGCCGGCTTCGCTGGGCCCGAGCTCAGATGGACTGATGCAAAGTGGAAAAGTGTTCTGTGGTCTGACGAATCCACATTTCAAATTGTTTTTGGAAACTGTGGACGTCGTGTCCTCCGGACCAAAGAGGAAAAGAACCCTCTGGACTGTTATAGGTGCAAAGTTGAAAAGCCAGCATTTGTGATGGTACGGGGGTGTATTAGTGCCCAAGGCATGGGTAACTTACACATCTGTGAAGACACCATTAATGCTGAAACGTACATACAGGTTTTGGAGCAACATATGTTGCCATCCAAGCAAAAAAAATTTCCTGGACTTATTTTATCAGGACAATGCCGAGCCATATTCTGCACGTGTTACAACAGCGTGGCTTCGTAGTAAAAGAGTGCTGGTACTAGACTGACCTGCCTGTAGTCCAGACCTGTCTCCCATTGAAAATGTGTGGCGCATTATGAAGTGTAAAATACGACAACGGAGACACCCGGACTGTTGAACAACTTAAGCTGTACATCAAGCAAGAATGGGAAATAATTCCACCTGAAAATCTTCAAAGATTGGTCTCCTCAGTTCCCCAACGTTTACTGAGTGTTGTTAAAAGGAAAGGCCATGTAACACAGTGGTAAAAGTGCATCGGTGCCAACTTTTTTGGAATGTGTTGATGCCATTAAATTCTAAGTTAATGGTTATTTGCAAAAAAAAAAAATTATGTTTCTTAGTTCGAACAATAAATATCAGGTCTTTGCAGTCTATTCGGGGGACGGCGTGGCGCAGTGGAAGAGTGGCCATGCGCGACCCGAGAGTCCCTGGTTCAATCCCCACCTAGTACCAACCTCGTCATGTCCGTTGTGTCCTGAGCAAGACACTTCACCCTTGCTCCTGATGGGTGCTGGTTAGCGCCTTGCATGGCAGCTCCCTCCATCAGTGTGTGAATGTGTGTGTGAATGGGTAAATGTGGAAGTAGTGTCAAAGCGCTTTGAGTACCTTGAAGGTAGAAAAGCGCTATACAAGTACAACCCATTTATCATTTATTCAATTGCATATAAGTTGAAAAGGAATTGCAAATCATTGTGTGATGGGACACAAGTAGGGGATTTTATTTTATTTTTTGTTTCATTGCCATGCATGTCTTATAGTGTTTTATTGCTGTGGATTTTAATTGCATGTTTTTACATTTTAGAATTTGATTGTCTTTTTAATTGCATGTTTTTACTCCTTGTGGACTTTGCCCCTTTTTAGCTTGTTGCCCTTAACAACCGAAGTGCCCAATCAAACGACACCTGAAGTTAGACGCACCTGTGGAGCATTAGGACTGCACCCATTTAAAAGAGAACAGGCAGGATCGACGAGGAGGCAAGCGACAGCAGAGCGATCGGGGAAGAATCGACAGGCTTTGCCAAGAGCGACCGGGTGGATGCACGCAGGCTGGGAAGGAACCCCCGGACTACACAGCATACCCCGCAGGCTACCGGAGCGAACCCCAAGAAGCCCACAACACGCAGGGGCAAAGGAAACTCTGCCTCCGAAGTAAGTGACGTGTGTTGTGGATCTGTGGGGGCAACCAACTGCCTTGGGCTGTGGGCTTGTGGGCTTGTGCGTTGTACGCTGACTGTGTGGTTCTGTGGACAGGGGGCGATTGGGACCCAGAGACCTGCGGCGGCCCCCGGGAGCGACCAAGAGGCGGAGCGAGACGGGACGGGTACGGCCACGGCCACGTAGGTGCCGCGAGTGACCGGCGACTGGCGAGGAGAGTGGGCGTACCCAATACTTTGACGCGGAACTACAGCAGGGCCTTGCGTGTAAGTGTGGCGTCAGCCCGGAGAGCATACTTGCCAACCCTCCCGGATTTTCCGGGAGACTCCCGAAATTCAGAACCTCTCCCGAAAACCTCCCGGGACAAATTTTATCCCGAAAATCTCCCGAAATTCAAGCGGAGCTGGAGGCCACGCCCCCTCCAGCTCCATGCGGACCTGAGTGACGTGTTGACAGCCTGTTCACACGTCCGCTTCCCCACAATATAAACAGCTAATGATCGAGGGCGAGTTCTTGGTTTCTTATGTGGGTTTATTGTTAGGCAGTTTCATTAACGTCCTCCCAGCGCGGTAACAGCACACAACAACAGCAGTCAAGTTTTCGTCTACCGTAAAGCAGTTTGTCTGCCGTAAACAGCAATGTTGTGACACTCTTAAACAGGACAATACTGCCATCTACTGTACATGCATATGTGACCCACCCATAATGTGTCACATTTTTGTGTTGATTGATTTATGCTATCACCTGCAGACCGGAAGTGTCTTGTCGTTCTGATGAGCGCGACCAGTCTGTGAACAATTGAAACGTCCTGTGTGCTTTTTCCTCCTGTATAACAGGTTAGTTTTGGTGAATCAACTCACTGAATAATATCCATGTGATCTTTATAAGTTCAAGTACACATTCTGATGGTGGAGCCTAACTCTAAAGTGTTTGTGAGTTGTAGTTTGTATTTGTGAATGAATCCAGTGCACAGCTGCAGTAATCAATACAAAAAGGCGACGTGAGTGCGCAATGTTTATATAGGAACTTCTGATCCTAATTCAGACTCCCAAATTAGAGCTCCCGTTTTCTTATTGATTTTATAATGTATATTTGTATAATGTGTGTGTTCTGAAATAGTGACAGAGAATAGAACAAGGATGGACAATTCAACCCTTAACTCAACAATGAGTAGATGAGTGTTATGTGTGTGTATATGTGTAAATAAATGAACACTGAAATTCAAGTATTTCTTTTATTTATTTATATATATATATATATATATATATATAATATATATATATATATATATATATATATATATATATATAGCTAGAATTCACTGAAAGTCAAGTATTTCTTATATATATATCTTAACCACGTCCCCAACCATGCCCCCCGCCCCACCTCCCGAAATCGGAGGTCTCAAGGTTGGCAAGTATGCCGGAGAGCGTCTCCGTAGTTTTAGAAGATTTTATCCCCGTGGCCTGCCTCCGTTTTAATTCTGTGTGCAGGAGGACGCCGTGGAAGTGGGTGGAGCCAGGACGCTGACCCACTACGCCTGTCGCGGCTGTACCCTCACCATAATATTGGTTACCAATTGGTATTTTTAGTATTGACAACTGGACGGTTTAATGTGTATTGTAATAAAGTGCGAACAAGCATAATCATCTTCCCTTATTTTGGACAGCTGCTCTCACTACATTGGGTTCTTAATATTTATATTTGTTTTAATATTCCATCACTCGGGTCCATTACAATTGTATTCTGTTTTTCATTTAGGAATTACACAACGTGCCAACTTCACTGGTTTTGGGCTTTGTAGTAGAAGGATTAAAAAAGTAAAAACATTGGAACTGGGACATGATGATTGAACCCACCTGATGTGCGGCACATCATGGTTGAGCAAAAACGACCCTTCCACATACCAAAGCTAATCAAAGTGGCTGCGCTTTTTCTCTGCCCAGCAGGACAACAAAGCCTCCTGGAAAAACTGATTTCGAAACATGGTGTTGCCTTGTAAAGTTAATGAACCAAGATTGTGTCATGTCTGTGTGATCACGTTTTTGTTTTGGTCATGTTCGTTTTGGTTTTTGGACTTTTTGTGCACTTTTGTTTTGTCACCATAGCAACCATTAGTTTTCACCTGTCACGTCACGCACCTGTTTCACATTTTGAGTCACGCACCTGTTTTCGTTAATCATGTCTATAGTATTTAAGTTCATTGTTTTCAGTTTGTCGTTCTGACGACATCCCCGCATTTATACTCTCCACACACTTATGACCCTTGCTGCGCTTTTTCATGCCGTTTTTTCATCCAAGTAAGTTTTTTTTATTCAAGCCATAGTTTGCAAGTTTTGTTTAATTGTTCATAGTTTCTGCCAATGTGCAAGTTCAGTGTTTATAATCTAGTTTTGTACCTCCGCCCCTGTGCGCGCCTTTTGTTTGATCCTTTTCTTTGTAGTTATAGTGTTTAAATAAATCATGTATTTACCTTCACGCCACATCTGGTCCAATTCACTTGCACCTCGGGAGAACAAACCAAGCCATAGTCCAAGTCTTGACAGATGTCGTCAGCACGACAAACTGAAAACAATGAACTTAAATACTATAGACATGATTAACGAAAACAGGTGCGTGACTCAAAATGTGAAACAGGTGCGTGACGTGACAGGTGAAAACTAATGGTTGCTATGGTGACAAAACTAAAGTGCACAAAAAGTCCAAAAACCAAAACGAACATGACCAAAACAAAAACGTGATCACACAGACATGACAGAAAAAAGTCCAAAAACCAAAACGAACATGACCAAAACAAAAACGTGATCACACAGACATGACAGATTGAGTCCATGTGGAGGTTCAGCGCAGGAAAATACTAGGAATATGTTAAATTGCTAGAATCTGCTTATGCTTGTAGAAGATGGTGATGAGATGTTTGCCAAGTTCATAAATACCCACTAATATCTGGTAAAAAAAAAAAAAAAATTTAAAAAGCTTCCGAGTACCTGCAAAAGGCTTCAAGTTCTACCCCACACTGCTGTGAAGAGAAATGGAATCAGTCAGTCAACAGCAAGCCATCATCTTCTGACACTATTCAAACATGGCTGCTGGGACCACACTCTCATCATACAGTTGGAACTGAGACCCGAGAAACACTGAGACTTTTCAAAGTTACTGTTGTGGCTGAGAGCAGAGGAGGATAGGAGTGCAACCAAATTAGATCGAATGCATTGCCGTTTTGGGACCTCAAAGCCAAAAAAGTCACTGCAAACTTATATTCTGTGCCTGACATATCTCCCCATAATGATCCAAATTCAAGTATTCTCCAAACCTCCGAGACAGAAAGTTTAAAGAAGCAGTTTGCTGCACTAAAACTGCAGCTTAGCAGAGGAAAAGTGAAGACACCTTAATAGACAAGCCAGATTTGCACACATTTAGAGCTGAGGTACAAGCTCAGCAAGTAACTCAAAAACCTTAGCCTCGAGCTTGGTTTTGTTTTACAAACCCCGTTTCCATATGAGTTGGGAAATTGTGTTAGATGTAAATATAAATGTAATACAATGATTTGCATTCAATTGAATGCACTACAAAGACAAGATATTTGATGTTCAAACTCATAAACTTTATTTATTTTTTGCAAATAATAATTAACTTAGAATTTCATGGCTGCAACACGTGCCAAAGTAGTTGGGAAAGGGCATGTTCACCACTGTGTTACATCACCTTTTTATTAACAACACTCAATAAATGATTGGGAACTGAGGAAACTAATTGTTGAAGCTTTGAAAGTGGAATTCTTTCCCATTCTTGTTTTATGTAGAGCTTCAGTCGTTCAACAGTCCGGGGTCTCCGCTGTCGTATTTTACGCTTCACAATGCGCCAAACATTTTTGATGGGAGACAGGTCTGGACTGGAGGCGGAACCAGGAAAGTACCCGCACTCTTTTTTTTTACGAAGCCACGCTGTTGTAACACGTGCTGAATGTGACTTGGCATTGTCTTGCTGAAATAAGCAGGGGCGTCCATGAAAAACACAGCGTTTACATGGCAACATATATTGTTCCAAAACCTGTATGTACCTTTCAGCATTAATGGTGCCTTCACAGATGTGTAAGTTACCCATGCGTTGGGCACTAATGCACCCCCATACCATCACAGATGTTGGCTTTTGAACTTTGCGTTGATAACAGTCTGGATGGTTCGCTTATCCTTTGGTCCAGATGACACGATGTCGAATATTTCCAAAAACAATTTGAAATGTGGACTCGTCAGACCACAGAACACTTTTCCACTTTGTATGAGTCCATCTTAGATGAGCTCGGGCCCAGAGAAGCCGACGGCGTTTCTGGATGTTGTTGATAAATGGCTTTCACTTTGCATAGTAGAGTTTTAACTTGCACTTACAGATGTAGCGACCGACTGTATTTAGTGACAGTGGTTTTCTGAAGTGTTCCTGAGCCCATGTGGTGATATCCTTTAGAGATTGATGTCGGTTTTTGATACAGTGTCGTCTGAGGGATCGAAGGTCACGGTCATTCAATGTTGGTTTCCGGCCATGCCGCTTACGTGGAGTGATTTCTCCAGATTCTCTGAACCCTTTGATATTACGGACCGTAGATGGTGAAATCCCTAAATTCCTTGCAATAGCTGGTTGAGAAAGGTTTTTCTTAAACTGTTCAACAATTTGCTCACGCAATTGTTGACAAAGTGGTGACCCTCTCCCCATCCTTTCTTGTGAAAGACTGAGCATTTTTTGGGAAGCTGGTTTTATACCCAATCATGGCACCCACCTGTTCCCAATTAGCCTGCAAGCCTGTGGGATGTTCCAAATAAGTGTTTGATGAGCATTCCTCAACTTTATCAGTATTTATTGCCACCTTTCCCAACTTCTTTGTCACATGTTGCTGGCATCAAATTCTAAAGTTAATGATTATTTGAAAGAAAAAAAAAGTTTCTCAGTTTGAATATCAAATATGTTGTCTTTGTAGCATATTCAACTGAATATGGGTTGAAAATGATTTGCAAATCATTGTATTCCGTTTATATTTACATCTAACACAATTTCCCAACTCATATGGAAACGGGGTTTGTACATTTAAACCAGTGTGGGTAAAGTGTCTTGCCCAAGGACACAACGGCAGTGACTAGGATGGCAGGAGTGGGGATCGAACCTGGAACCCTCAAGTTGCTGGCACGGCCGCTCTACCAAATCAGCCACGCTGCCCCAATATAGCAGAACTTTGCATCCCACTTTCTATATCGTCACCATCCATCCAATCATGCAAAGCTGGAGATGATAATCTGTCAAAACCTCCAAACAGTATAAATGTAAGTCACATGCTAACCATTCCAAAGAAATACATTTTGACTTCACTGATTCTTCACTTTCAAACAAATAGCAAAAACCGATCACAAAATAGCTGAAGTCCATCTTTGAAGTATTTGCAATTGGTGACCTCGACTATGGTCACACCACCACAGTCAAACACAAGATTGGTCTCTCTGAGCAAATACCCTTGAAGCAAAGGGCAGAGCCAATTCACCCATCAGACTATGAAGCTGGAAGACTTCACCTCAAGGAGCTGTTGGATGCTGGGATCATGAGAGTCTGAAAGCTCTTTCGCTTCACCGATAGTGGTTAAGAGGAAGACAGGCGCTATCTGCTCATGCACTGACTACAGGAAGTGAAACAACCAGACCATAAAGGATGCATATGCCTTACCCTAGATAAATGAACCCTTTGCTGCGCTCGTCAGTTCCAAATGGTTAGGGTTAGGGTTAGGGTTACAAAGACGACAAATGTAAAACAACTTTTGTTACACCCATGGGCTTCTGGAAATTTAACAGGAGGCCCCAATGTGTTTGGGCCATCCTGTAATACCCCTTCAACCTTCCAGAGGGTCAGGAAGAAATATATGGGCTCTTTAAATCCGAAGAAAGTTGCAGTGTTCCTCGATGATCTCATGGTGTTCGCTGACCCACTTGAAGAACATGATGCCCCCTCATGCATGTCTTGAACAGGTTAAAAAGAGTTTGGGCTCAAACTATCATCTAAAAAGTGCTATTTATTTTAAGAAATCAGTTAAATATTTGGCTCATATCGTTTCCGAACATGAAGGGGAAAATTTCCCCTCTGACAACACCGTCCAAACAACATTGGTGAACTAAAGGGGTTCACAGGTTATTGCAGGTTTGTCAAGGATTATGCGAACATTTCCAAAGCATTAAATGCCCTGACTGCCGGTTACCTTCCAAAATAAGTCCATATGTAAAAAGCCCTTCACAAACTTGAACCTTTAAAGGGGAACATTATCACCAGACCTATGTAAGCGTCAATATATACCTTGATGTTGCAGAAAAAAGACCTTTTTTTTTTTAACCGATTTCCGAACTTTAAATGGGTGAATTTTGGCGAATTAAACGCCTTTCTATTATTCGCTCTCTGAGCGATGACGTCACAACGTGACTTCACATCGGGAAGCAATCCGCCATTTTCTCAAACACCGAGTCAAATCAGCTGTTATTTTCCGTTTTTCGACTGTTTTCCGTACCTTGGAGACATCATGCCTCGTCGGTGTGTTGTCGGAGGGTGTAACAACACGAACAGGGACGGATTCAAGTTGCACCAGTGGCCCACAGATGCGAAAGTGGCAAGAAATTGGACGTTTGTTCCGCATACTTTACCGACGAAAGCTATGCTACGACAGAGATGGCAAGAATGTGTGGATATCCTGCGACACTCAAAGCAGAAACATTTCCAACGATAAAGTCAAAGAAATCTGCCGCCAGACCCCCATTGAATCTGCCGGAGTGTGTGAGCAATTCAGGGACAAAGGACCTCGGTAGCACGGCAAGCAATGGCGGCAGTTTGTTCCCGCAGACGAGCGAGCTAAACCCCCTGGATGTCTTGGCTCACACCGTCCCTTATGCCACTGAAGATGATCAAGAGAAGAATATCGACCCTAGCTTCCCTGGCCTGCTGACATCAACTCCAAAACTGGACAGATCAGCTTTCAGGAAAAGAGAGCGGATGAGGGTATGTCTACAGAATATATTAATTGATGAAAACTGGGCTGTCTGCACTCTTAAAGTGCATGTTGTTGCCAAATGTATTTCATATGCTGTAAACCTAGTTCATAGTTGTTAGTTTCCTTTAATGCCAAACAAACACATACCAATCGTTGGTTAGAAGGCGATCGACAAATTCGTCTTCGCTTTCTCCCGTGTCGCTGGCTGTCGTGTCGTTTTCGTCGGTTTCGCTTGCATACGGTTCAAACCGATATGGCTCAATAGCTTCAGTTTCTTCTTCAATTTCGTTTTCGCTACCTGCCTCCACACTACAACCATCCGTTTCAATACATGCGTAATCTGTTGAATCGCTTAAGCCGCTGAAATTCGAGTCTGAATCCGAGCTAATGTCGCTATAGCTTGCTGTTCTATGCGCCATGTTTGTTTGTGTTGGCATCACTATGTGACGTCACAGGAAAATGGACGGGTGTATATAACGATGGTTAAAATCAGGCACTTTTAAGCTTTTTTTAGGGATATTGCGTGATGGGTAAAATTTTGAAAAAAACTTCGAAAAATAAAATAAGCCACTGGGAACTGATTTTTAATGGTTTTAACCCTTCTGAAATTGTGATAATGTTCCCCTTTAATGAACCATGGAACCCAGATTGTAATGAAGCTTTCAAAGCCATCATTGATAAGTTAACAACGGCCCCTATCCTTGGTTTTTCCAACACCAGGAAGGCCTACGTCTTACATACTGACGCAAGCTTCCATGGGCTTGGGGCAGCTCTTAACAAGAGCAAGACGGTGAGATGAGGGCAATTGCTTATGAAAGTCAAGGCTTGTCTAACAGTGAGCAACTTTTCCCCACTTGCAAACTCAAATTTTTAGCCTTTAAATGGACTGTCACTGATAAATGTTGACTACCTTTATGATGCAGAGTTCACGGTCACGAAGGACAACAATCATCTGGCCTATGTGTTGACATCAGCCAAGCTTGATGCTGTAGGTCACAGATAGCTTGCTGCATTGTCCAATTTCAATTATGACATACATAGAGCTGGTAAAAGAAATGCTGATGCTGATGATCTATCCAGAAGTCCTCGGAATCCAGCACAAATTAATAAAAGTGCCCGAGTTGCGGACGACGGAGTGAGACAGTTTATTTCAAAATTTGTGGATGAAGGATGTGAAGATGTATTTCCAAAAGAACCTTTCAAAACTATTTGCCATGGCATCAGCTATGTAAAGCTACTGACGATGAGGGCAACCACCCTACGGTCACTGTCGAGTCTTATGCCATTGATGTGTGTGGTATTCCAGCAGAATTTTCTCAGGACAATCTGCTGTCTGTACCTAACACCCTACACCAGATGTCACAGCAAGACTGGGCTGCAGAACAGAGAAATTGTCCTGAGATCAGCAGTCATTGACATTGTGACTGGCGGAAGACGTCTCACTTACCATGTCCGTTGACCAACTTGTACTAGACAATGGAGTTTTGTACCGAAAAACATATGAGCCAAGGAGAAACTTTATCCCAATTAGTCCTACCCGCAAAATTCTGAGGCATAACACTCGAAGGTCTTCACAATTCAGTCGGCCACATGGGATTGAACAGGACGTTGCATCTCGGTCGCACACATTTTTTCTGGCCAAAAAAGTTTACCGATGTAAAGAAGAAGATTAGAACCTGTGAGAGATGTGTTGTCGTAAGGCCAAAGCTGAAAAAACTGCTCGCCTTGCAGATATCCAAACAAGCCAACAAATTGAACTGGTTGACGTGGAACAAAAAATATCTTAGTCATAACCGACCACTTCACCAAAGTATGTTGTTGCGGTTCCCACTGCTGATCAGAGAGCAAAGAAAGTAGCCAAGACTTTGTGGAAGTTTATCTGTCCACTATGGCCTACCCGAACGTCTTCCCAGCGACCAGGGTCGGGATTTCGAGTCTGCACTCATAATTACCTTTGTCAACTACTTGCAATAAAGAGGACAATCACAACTCCCTATCGCCCTTGCGGTAATCCCCAGAGAGGTTTCATAGGACACTCCTGGAGATGTTTGGAACTCTTTAAGAATTTGACAAAAGGTAATTGTTTTTAGTTTATAGAGTTTTTATCCAATCAGAATTCAGCTAGCTTATGTTGCCATGCTGTGCCAAATCTGATCTAAGCCTTCAGAATTAACAATGCTGGCGTCTGTGCACTTTAAATGAACGGACACATACAGTTGACAGACGGCTGCGATAGCCAATCAGATCACGAGTTGTTGTCAGTAAGGCCTTCTAGATGACCTAAGGCAGATGTGTAGTGATGTTATGAGCTAGGTAACACAAGGACTCCATTACCCAGCATGCCACAGTACAGTAATTATTTATTATTGGTCGACTTCAAAGTAATGCACTTTCCAGTACAGTTTCTTAAATTTTGATTTGTCAAAAGTTTTATAGATCACAAATAGAGATGTCCGATAATATCGGACTGCCGATATTATCGGCCGATAAATGCTTTAAAATGTAATATCGGTAATTATCGATATCGGTTTCAAAAAGTAAAATTTTTGACTTTTTAAAACGCCGCTGTACGGAGTGGTACACGGACGTAGGGAGAAGTACAGAGCAGTTGCGTATCCCAGTCATACTTGCCAACCCTCCCGATTTTCCTGGGAGACTCCCGAATTTCAGTGCCCCTCCCGAAAATCTCCCGGGGCAACCATACTCCCGAATTTCTCCCGATTTCCACCCAGACAACAATATTGGAGGCGTGCCTTAAAAGGTGCTGCCTTTGCGTGCCGACCCAATCACATAATATCTACGGCTTTTCACACACACAAGGGAATGCAAGCATACTTGGTCAACAGCCATACAGGTCACACTGACGGTGGCCGTATAAACAACTTTAACACGGTTACAAATATGCGCCACACTGTGAACCCACACCAAACAAGAATGACAAACACATTTCGGGAGAACATCCGCACCGTAACACAACATAAACACAACAGAACAAATACCCAGAACCCCATGCAGCACTAACTCTTCCGAGACGCACATTTGGTGTTATGGTAATCATACAAAAACTTGTTTTTACCAACAACAAAAAAAGTGCACACTTTAGGTAAACAGATTGGTTTTCTGTTATGGGAAAAAAAAGAAAAGTGCAACCATTAGGCTTCATCCACTGAGTGTGTGCTGGCTGATCATTAGCGTTAATTAAGACTAATCCCGCTCTCAGCTATTTGAAGTGCATCTGTAACCATGGCAACCCACTCCCAAATGGTGAATGGCAATGACGCCCGCTGCCTCTCCAGCAGTCATTGTGATTTGTGGAGCAATTACCACGCAGCCGGAGGAGAGGCAACGCTTGTGGCGAACATGTCCGCCGTGTCCTGTCTAATGTGTCAAATTCTCCTGGTGACTTCCGGCGCCCAGCAACGGGAGCAAATTAAAACCATCTGTAAATAGGCATTTGCAACAGTCTGAAATGCTACTTTTGCTACACCACAGTGGGAAGTTTCTTTTTAACTTTCATCCAAAAAGGACGGAACAACAAACTTGCACACGCAAAATCTGATGTCATGTTTCGTTAACGTATTTAATATTTAATATGTACGCATTTACAAGACTACTAAAGGGCCCCCCAGTCCACC
>NC_084554.2:10747500-10882500 GCF_033978685.3 Nerophis lumbriciformis
GGTCGCGGGGGGCGCTGGAGCCTATCTCAGCTACAATCGGGCGGAAGGCGGGGTACACCCTGGACAAGTCGCCACCTCATCGCAGGGCCAACACAGATAGACAGAGGGCGAGATCAGTAAATCGGACGGCTCAATACTGCCATCTAGCGGATGCAAACGTAAACACACTGTCAAATGATCACCTCTGTTGACGACAAAAACGTTTTAGAGAATCTTTCAATGTAAACAACTCACTTTAATGACATTTTAAGGCAATATTCGCTTATTTTTTTAATTAAAAATGGTTAATTTATGTGTCTTTATACGTGCAGTTCACAACACGAGAACATACTTTGGAACTGTATTTACAAACAGGGGACTGAATATTGTCAATATCCGCCAAACTTCTGCGCCATCATGACGGCATTCCCAGCATTCTCAGCGGTTTAGTTCTAGTAATGTCAGTCATTTTGTGTATTTTATGGGGATTCAACTAAATACCTTTGCAGACCAATGTAAATTAAAAAAAATACAGTTATCTGAGTTTAAAAATAATATCGCAGTCAATTGACACACCGTGGCTAAAATAGAACGCTTGATGTAAGGGTTTAAATATTTGACGGCGGCATTGATCATATTGGTTGGTCCGATGGTAGTGAACCAATATTGAAATGCTTCAGTGAATCATAGAACTTGAATTTCTACGCTATACTTCTCACTATCGCCTTTGACCAGCCTTTTATGCTTTTCCAAGCCTAGAAAGTTGACCTAATTGTCATTTGGACTTAAAAAATAACTTGGAATATAAAGTACTTTATTGTCTATTTTGGTGCATAGTTCTTAGTAAATAATTCAAGCCACGTCTGTATACAGGCTATTCATCTCCGTAGACCTCCTTTATTTGTATTGTCATACATTTTTTTGCTTAATTTCTTTATGAATAATTTCAGGTTTACTTTTTTTTGTATTCAGGTAATGTTTTGTCCTGTGCTGGTATAGTATGGCTAATAGTTATTGTTTGATTAAAAAAAGTAATTTCTTATTTCCGTGATGAAAATTCCAAGCATTCTCAGCAATATTGAATTAGTAGTGACAAATAGCTGAGGCCCCTGAGGCAAGAACTGTCTTCAGATCAACTTTCACCAAAATCGGGGCTGTTTATCCTAGCCTGGGCGAGATCAGTAAATCGGACGGCTCAATACTGGCATCTAGCGGATGCAAACGTAAACACACTGTCAAATGATCACCTCTGTTGACGACGAAAACGTTTTAGAGAATCTTTAAATGTAAACAACTCACTTTAATGACATTTTAAGGCAATATTCGCTTGTTTTTTTAATTAAAAATGGTTAATTTATGTGTCTTTATACGTGCAGTTCACAACACGAGAACATACTTTGGAACTGTATTTACAAACGGGGGACTGAATATTGTCAATATCCGCCAAACTTCTGCGCCATCATGACGGCATTCCCAGCATTCTCAGCGATTTAGTTCTAGTAACGTCAGTCATTTTGTGTATTTTATGCGGATTCAACTAAATACCTTTGCAGACCAATGTAAATTAAAAAAAATACAGTTATCTGAGTTTAAAAATAATATTGCAGTCAAATTTAAGACCATGGCTAAAATGAAAACTTGATGTAAGGGTTTAAATATAAGGCGACGGACCCTCCTGGAACTGTTGGTCCGATGGTATTGAACCAATTTGCATTGCAACAGTGACTCATACAACTTAAGTTTAAACACTATACTTCTCACTATCGCCTTTGACCAATCTTTTATGCTTTTCCAAGCCTAGAAAGTTGACCTAATTGTCATTTGGACTTAAAAAATAACTTGGAACATAAAGTACTTTATTGTCTATTTTGGTGCATAGTTCTTAGTAAATAATTCAAGCCACGGCTGTATACAGGCTATTCATCTCCGTGAACCTCCTTTATTTGTATTGTCATACATTTTTTTGCTTAATTTCTTTATGAATAATTTAATGTTTACTTTTTTTTTTAATTCTGGTATTGTTTTGTCCTGTGCTGATATAGTATGGCTTATAGAATCAGAATCAGAATCAGCTTTATTGTCATTACGCAAGGTAACGAGATTGAGGCCATTCCATACAGTGCGATGTGTGCATGCTAGAAAAACAATGTGCAAATATATAAAAATATAAAAAATGTAGAAGTGCAATGAATATGGTGTGAAATGAATATATACATGAAAAAAACAAAAACAAAAACAGGGTGGTTGGTGGAATGGGTTATTGCACCGAAGAGAAGGCAGTTATGAGGGACAATGGGGCAGTCCGTTCAGGATGGTTATGGCCCTGGGGAAGAAGCTGTTCTTTAGCCTGTTTGTTTTGGTTTTAATGCACCTGTAGCGCTTCCCAGAGGGCAGCAGGTGGAACAGGTCAGAGCCAGGGTGGGTGCTGTCCTTGATGATGGCACTGGCTCTGTTGAGGCAGCGGGAGGTGTAGATGTCGTCAGAGAGGGGAGAGGGCGGCCGATGATCTTCTGAGCCGTCTTGACCACTCTTTGCAGCCTCTCCCTGTCTGCTGCAGTGCAGCTGCCGTACCATACCGTAATACAGTAGGTCAGCAGGCTCTCGATGGACGAGCGGTAGAAGGTCAGCAGCAGGTCAGGCTTCAGGTTATATAGTTATTGTTTGATTAAAAAAAGTAATTTCTTATTTCCGTGATGAAAATTCCCAGCATTCTCAGCGGTATTGAATTAGTAGTGACAAATAGCTGAGGCCCCTGATCGGGGCTGTTTATCCTGGCCTGGGCGAGATCAGTAACTCGGACGGTTCAATACTGCCATCTAGTGGATGCAAACGTAAACAAACGTCAAATGATCACCTGTGTTGACGACGAAAACGTTTTAGAGAATCTTTAAATGTAAACAACTCACTTTAATGACATTTTAAGGCAATATTCGCTATACTTCTCACTATCGCCTTTGACCAGCCTTTTATGCTTTTCCAAGCCTAGAAAGTTGACCTAATTGTCATTTGGACTTAAAAAATAACTTGGAATATAAAGTACTTTATTGTCTATTTTGGTGCATAGTTCTTAGTAAATAATTCAAGCCACGTCTGTATACAGGCTATTCATCTCCGTAGACCTCCTTTATTTGTATTGTCATACATTTTTTTGCTTAATTTCTTTATGAATAATTTCAGGTTTACTTTTTTTTTTATTCAGGTAATGTTTTGTCCTGTGCTGATATAGTATGGCTTATAGTTATTGTTAAATTAAAAACAGTAATTTCTTATTTTCGTGATGAAAATTCCAAGCATTCTCAGCAATATTGAATTAGTAGTGACAAATAGCTGAGGCCCCTGAGGCAAGAACTGTCTTCAGATCAACTTTCACCAAAATCGCAGCTGTTTGTCCTGGGCGTAAATCGGACGTTTCAATACTGCCATCTCGTGGATGCATACGTAAACACACTGTCAAATGATCACCTCTGTTGACGACGAAAACGTTTTAGAAAATCTTAAAATGTAAACAACTCACTTTAATGACATTTTAAGGCAATATTCGCTTGTTGTTCAATTAAAAACTGTTCATTTATGTGTCTTCTTTCGTGAAGTTCACAACACCAGAACATACTTTGGAACTCTATTTACAAACAGAGGACTGCAGGACTGAATATCGTCAATACTTTAGTATTTATTTAGTCAGTAATAAAAACCGACTCATAAACCATCAGATTATTTGTGTTTTTCACAACGTTCTGTTAACTGGACGTATTTTATGTTTTTAAATATTTGCGGCGCATGTTTTCTTACCGGATATCCGCCAAGCTTCTGTGCGCCATGATGACCCATTCCCAGCATTCTCAGCGTTTTAGCTCTCGTAACGTCAGAAATGTTGTATTTTATTGGACTACAACAAATTACCTTTACGGACCAATGTAGATTAAATACAAATATGCTTGTATGAGTTTAAAAATATTATAGCGATGAAATGTAATACCGTGGCTAAAATAGATTACTTGATCTACGGGTTTAAATAAAAGACGACGACCTTCGTTCCCACGGTTGGTCCGATGGTAGTGAAGTCACTTGAATCGCAACAGTGAAATACAGAACTAAAGTTTCTACGCTCAACCCTCTCACTACCGACTTTGACCAGCCTTTTATTTTGTTCCAGCCTAGAAAGTTGACCTAATTGTCCTTTGGTCATAAGTAATTTGTAATATAAAATACTTTACAGTCTATTTTACTAATAGGTATACTTTGCCAAACAGTTATCATTAGCTGACAACAAACAAAACTAATATTTGTGTGTTTTACGTGGTGGGGCGTAGTTTACACGCTCAAAGCTAGAGGAGGTCGAGAGATAATGCTTACAACACTTTAGAAAGTTAGGATCCTTTATAGGCAGCCCTGTGAAGGTTGCAAAAAACCCTTCTAGAGGGGAACTGCCCTTTTATTTTTTTTTAGGAATTAAAAAAAAAAAATTGTCATAAAAAAATACAATTATGCGTGCTTACGGACTGTATTCCTGCAGACTGTATTGATCTATATTGATATATAATGTAATGAATCAGAAATATTAATAACAGAAAGAAACAACTCTTTTGTGCGAATGAGTGTAAATGGGGGAGGGAGGTTTTTTGGGTTGGTGCACTAATTGTAAGTGTATCTTGTGTTTTTTATGTTGATTTAATAAAAAATAAAAAAAAATTAATAAAAATAAAATTATTATTATTTTTTTTTTTTTCATTTCTTGTGCGGCCCGGTACCAATCAATCCACGGACCGGTAACGGGCCGCGGCCCAGTGGTTGGGGACCACAGCTGTAGAGGATGCCAACTTTCCAAAATGTTGTTAGCATTATCTCTCTCGCCTAGCACATATTAGTTTTGTTTTTTGTCAGCTAATGATAGCAATTTTGGCAACGTTTAGCTACTATTACATGAGCTACTATTGAATGTATATTATATCATAAAAACAACATGACTGAAAATTGTTAGGTGCTTTTCCTGAGACTGTTTTTGTGTGTGTGTGCATGAGACAGAGGTGAGTGACAAACCTGAACGCCACACTACTTCTACAATATAATCAGTAATTGTAAAAAAGACATATATAGAATATATACAGGCCTCCAATTTTTATTACTGACTATAAAAATACAAAAGTATTGACAATATTCAGTCCTGCAGTTCTGAGTTCCAAAGTATGTTCTGGTGTTTTGAACTGCACATATGAAGACACATAAATGAACCATAAAAACTAATATTTGTCTTTAGATGTATGGCTAACGTTTACCTATAGCCTTTTTATTAGACATTACAAATGACATGATGGTATTACAATTACACCTCAACACCGTTTTACCTAACAATCAGTAATTATGATTTCAATATTGATAACAATAATGTTAATTATTACTTTTGGCCATAATTGCCCTAGATCTCATACATGAACACTATTTTTATGTATATGGACAAAAAGTGCAGTTACGTCTTATGACCATCAGGTGCCATCTTTCATAATTACGTATATTTATATAACATAATAATTTATATAATATATAATATAATAATTTATATAATGTGTGTGTGTGTATATATATATACATATATATATATATATAAATATATATATATATATATGTATATAAATATTATTATTTATTTATTTTTTTTTTTCAAAAAACTGCATATATATATATATTTTAATTTTTTATTTTTAAACATTTTTTTCAAAAAGTGCAGTTTTTTTTCAAATAAATAAATAAATAAATTATATATATATATATATATATATATATATATGTAATGTAAATTAAATATATATATATATAAATATATATATATTTTTTATTTTTTATTTTTTTTTTAAAATGCACTTTTTGAAAAAAATATTTAAAAATAAAAAATAACAATATATATATATATATGCAGTTTTTTGGAAAAAAAAAAAATAATAATATATATATATATATATATATATATATATATATATATATATATGCCTATACATACATATACATATATATATACACACACATACATACATATACATACATATACACATTTATATATATACACACACACATATATATATATATATATACACACACATATATATATATATATATATATATATATATATATATATATATATATATATATATATATATATACACACACACACACACATAGATAGATATACCGGCCCCTACACATGTTTTTTTCTCTAAATGTGGCCCCCGAGTCAAAATAAATGCCCAGGCCTGGGTTAGAGTGTCCGCCCTGAGATTGGTAGGTTATAAAAATGGGACCCATTACCTCCCTGCTTGGCACTCAGTATCAAGAGTTGGAATTGGGGGTTGAATCACCAAAAATGACTCTCGGGCGCGGCCACCACTGCTGCCCACTGCTCCCCTCACCTCCCAGGGGGTGATCAAGGGCAATGGGTCAAATGCAGAGAATAATTTCGCCACACCTAGTTTGTGTGTGACAATCATTGGTACTTTAACTTAACTAAGTAAGCATATATATATATATATATATATATATATATATATATATATATATATATATATATATATGTACTTATTAATTTGTTGATAAATACTTAAATATCTGCTTGTCACCTTGACTTACGATTTCAAAGCAAGTTATCCATCAATTTGTACGTACAAAAAATCAAATAACCAAATGTTATACTTTTATATTTTTACATTCACTGTTACAAGCGGCCCTCGGAGGGCAGCCATGACTGCGACGTGGCTCTCGATGAAAACAAGTTCGACGCCCCTGAATGAAGCTCCGTCTAACAACACATATCAACTGCCTGTCGAACAGACTTCAATCATTAGGGTTCTGTGGAGAATGCGTATATTTTTAAGAGTTCTTTCTTTATTAATAGTCATGTTTAAAGCAGCTAATATTTTCCCTTATGTCCACAAGTAAACTCTGTGCCTTACCTTGAAGGCGTTGGAATGTGGGAGTATGACATACTCCCTTTTTACCTTATCAGTTTTAGAACAAAGAGTCTGTATTCCTTTCTGGGCAGGGTGGGGGCTGTTTTCGTATACAATAAGTTGTCTCTTTCCGTTTGATTTTCAGACCGCTTCTAGATGCCGCTATTAACGGATTGTAGGACTGGTCTCCTAAAGCTTTAGTAAAACTTGATAATATTCCTATTCTGTCTTGATGGTCCTTCTTACTCTGCATATCCATCCATCCATCCATTTTCTACTTCCCTGAGAGGAAGACGGGTCAGACGCAACAGTTTCTAATAGTTTCTGAAGGAAAACAGCATTACAGCTTCTGAAGAAGTTTCCACAACAAAGGGCCACGTAGACTAGAGCATGCAGTTGGCAATCACAACTTAATCCTATTTAACAGTATGAATATCATGGAAAAACAAGTCTAACCTATCCCAAAAAGTTGATTTTCAGCGTTGCTGCTCCCTGGCGAGTGCAATGTTGTCAACTTGTCATCACATCTTGACCTAAAGTACGGTATGCTTCCTCCATTCAACAGGTGTCATAATGAGCAAGACCGCCATTCATTTTCCCTCAGCGACCGATAGGGGAAAAAGTGGCGCACTGCATGAGAAATCAGCGAGAGCAGCAGCAGAAGAAGAAAGGACTTTGCAGCGACCAATCAAATGAGCTCCGGGGACCGGGGGGGGGGGGGGGGGGGGGGCGTGGTCATCCCTGCAAATTCCCAGCATTCTAAGCGGTTTTGTTTTTGTCGTGAAAAATAAGTTACGGGGACCTAAAATGAAATGTTTTTAAAAAAAAAAAATTTTATTCAACACCGTAACATGAATACGTATCTTTGTAGCATGTGACATTTTATCAAAAATTGTGCCATTTTTTTAATTTTTGTTTTAATTTTATTTTTATTGACATCCAGCAGCAGATATTCCTATCCATTACATCATATTCACATACATCATATATCTATTGTCTGCCCTAAATGTCAAAATATTTTTTGTTTATATCTGAACAATACCATCCCCTGCCGCCCCCCCCCCCCCCCCCCCCCAAAAAAGAAACAGCAAAAAAAAAGTAGGATCTACAAATACATAAATTAAATAAACGAAAAAAATAATCATACATTAATAATAATAATAATAATCAGATATATATATATATATATATATATATATATATATATATATATATATATATATATATATATATATATATACACAGATACATATATACATATACACACACACATACATATATATATATATATATATATATATATATATATATATATATATATATATATATATATACACATACATACATACACATACACATATATAGGGAGTAATTTTTTTTAATTTTTTTTTTTTAAGCAGTACAATCACTAATTTAAGAAATTAAAGTCAGGCTTATGGGGCATGCCATAATTGACCCAGTGTTCCCAGTATGAAGTACATTACTCCAATTTATAATTAATAAAGGCAGTTATCTTCTCCATTTTATACATATCCATTGTTGTTTCCATCCATTGCTTCAAAGTTGGGCTCTCCTGGGAAAGCCATGTCCTAGTAATGGTCTTTTTACATTTTTATTTTCAAACCTAAACAATCTGCGGAATATTAAGCCTATAAATACTTAGAGTAGGATGGAACCACGGCAATTGACACATCAGAATCGCCCCCCGCCACCATTTCGCAGGACCATCCCCCCCAAATTGGTGGGTCGGCAACCCAAAATGTTAAAAGAGCCATATTGGACTAAAAATACAAAAAACAAATCTGTCTGGGGCCGCAAAAAAATTAAAAGCCTTATATAAGTGTTATAATGAAGGCAACACATGATGTAAGTGTCTACATTAGCCTACTATCAAAGGCAGACGCAAATCTTCGTTGACAGAAATTTATTTTTTAATTTTTATTCTCCACATTTTTGCAACATTGGAAATCATTAGTAAAATGGAGGCTTCTCAAAAGGATGATATACCAAAGGTGTTAATGTGTGTGTCCAAGTTTAAGGAAATGGCAGGCTGTCTTCTAATAGATTTATTACATAAATGTATAATCTTTGCAAGCTCGGTAATGTGTTGCCTTCATTATAACACTGTGGTCTGGAACAACATGGCACACAAACAGCTATGAGAAATGCAGCCAATATAACAAACATAATGTGTCATGAGACAAATAACAATTAAATACACACGAGGACATAAGTAAAGGAAATTAAATGAGCTCAAATATACCTACAAACGAGGCATAATGATGCAATATGTACATACAGCTAGCCTAAATTGCATGTTAGCATCGATTAGCTTGCAGTCATGCACTGACCAAATATGTCTGATTAACACTCCAACAAGTCAATAGTATCAACAAAGCTCACCTTTGTGCATTCACGCACAGCATAGAACGTTTGGTGGACAAAATTAGACAAAAAAAGGAATGGCATAAAACACGTCTTTCTGTGGCAGCATCGCATACTTGCCAACCCTCCCGGATTTTCCGGGAGACTCCCGAAATTCAGCGCCTCTCCCGAAAACCTCCCGGGACAAATTTTCTCCCGAAAATCTCCCGAAATTCGGGCAGACTCAGGTCCTCCATAATATAAAAAAGCGTACCTGCCCAATCACGTTATAACTATAGAATGATGGAGGGCGAGTTCTTGGTTTCTTATGTGGGTTTATTGTTAGGCAGTTTCATTAACGTCCTCCCAGCGTGGCAACAACACACAACAACAGCAGTATACCGTAAAGCAGTTCGTCTGCCGTAAACAGCAATGTTGTGACACTCTTAAACAGGACAATACTGCCATCTAGTGCATTTGATGAAAGCACTTTTGTGCGTGCCACACATCAATGCATCATCAGAGAGGACGTTCAGCATGGTTCGAAAAAGAGTGACAGAGAATAGAACAAGGATGGACAATTCAACCCTTAACTCAACAATGAGTAGATGAGTGTTATGTGTGTGTGTATATGTGTAAATAAATGAACACTGAAATTCAAGTATTTATTTTATATATATATATATATATATATATATATATATATATATATATATATATATATATATATATATAATAAAATAAATATTTGTATATATATATATATATATATACATATATATATACACACATATATTTATTTTATATATATATATTTATATATAATAAAATAAATATATGTATATATATATATATATATATATACACATATATATGAAATACTTGACTTGGTGAATTCTAGCTGTAAATATACTCCTCCCCTTTTAGCCACGCCCCCCCCCCCAAATCGGAGGTCTCAAGGTTGGCAAGTATGCAGCATCGAGAAAGTTTTACATGTAAGCAAACTACGATGAGTTCAAGGATCGCTGAAATTAGTAGGACAAAAGGGTGCTTGCCAAATACTCTCATCAGTGAAGCATGTAGAACGTAAACAGTGGCATTTCTAACAATTGGGAAGGTGCGTGTCATGTTTGTTCTCCTACAGAAAATATATTAAAACAACATTTTATTTTTTTTCTTTAACTTTTTCCATTTTCACACATCTCTGAAAGAGGTCTAGGGCGGCGCTAAAGAGCTGCGGGTTGCTGACCCCTGTCCTAAATAAAAAATATTTCAATAATATCTAAGCAGTACCAAACCTGAATTACATCTTGTAACAATCAGTCAAAAATACAAAATAACCTACAGTTAATTGATAATTGAATGCATTATCAACCTTTGGTCAATCTACACTTGTGTCCATCCATCCATCCATTTTCTGCCGCTTGTCCCTATCGGGGTCGCTGGAGCCTATCTTGTGTAATCAATATAATTGCTGCTGGCAGTTAAACACCCCTAAAATGTGCCTGATATTTATTGTAATGAAATACACCACAAAATATACAGTAATGTATTAAAAAAAATTTTTAAGTCTACTGTACTTGTAGAGGTATACCCACGACAAAGTCTGTAGTTTTTACCAAAATGTTGATCAACGCCAAAATTGTGAGTACCGGTAGTTGTTTTCATAAGATGCAAATTTAACAATCTGATCAGATATATTTAGTTAAACACTTCCTCAACGATGAATCAAAAAAGGTGATAACGTGAACGTTTTTAAAGACATTTATTATATCTGCCATTGAGTTTGAAAATCATACAAAATATGTGGCGGTCAAACAAAAACCTACATGGATGATCTTCTAAAGAAATCCCAGCTTGTATTCCACCATCATGTGTGGCTCACCCATTGTTTCACTCAGTGTTGGATCTGAAAGCAAACAAGTAGCAACAAATAATGCCTTGAGAGTAGGAATGCAACGATTATCGCTTTTGTCTGTAAGATTATATAGTCTTGAGTAATAATCACGTTTCACGATTATTACGTATTGATTAAAAAACTAAAATGTATAAAATCACAGACATCCTTTAGAGATGTTGAGGAGTTATTTATTACTGTTGGAAATAAATACAAATTATTAATATAAATAAAACCTTAAATTAAAATAATAATATGAGACTAAGATTAACTTTATTGATTCCCCAGAGAAAAATGTTAAATACACTCAAGTGTTACTGTCATCCATGCCTATTTATCCATTTGTATTCATCTATTTTACGCTGTGTTAATAACAGCTGGAATGCACATAATTACATCCCATGGTATAATGCAGTGGTTCTTAACTTTGTTGGAGGTACCGAACCCCTCCAGTTTCATATGCGCATTCACCAAACCCTTCTTTAGTGAAAAATAAAATGTTTGTTTTTTTCAAATTCAAGACAAGGTTATATGTTTTTGGTAACACTTTAGTATGGGGAACATATTCTAAGTAACAAAGACTAAATTTAGAGTTATTTGGACACTAGGGGAACATATTGTAAGTAACAAAGACTTAATTTAGAGTTATTTGGACACTAGGGGAACATATTCTAAGTAACAAAGACTTAATATAGAGTTATTTGGACACTAGGGGAACATATTCTAAGTAACAAAGACTTAATTTAGAGTTATTTGGACACTAGGGGAACATATTCTAGGTAACAAAGACTTAATTTAGAGTTATTTGGACACTAGGGGAACATATTCTAAGTAACAAAAACTTAATTTAGAGTTATTTGGACACTCGGGGAACATATTCTAAGTAACAAAGACTTACCGGTAATTTAGAGTTATTTGGACACTAGGGGAACATATTCTAAGTAACAAAGACTTAATTTAGAGTTATTTGGACAATAGGAGAACATATTCTAAGTAACAAAGACTAAATTTAGAGTTATTTGGACACTAAGGGAACATATTCTAAGTAACAAAGACTTAATTTAGAGTTATTTGGACACTAGGGGAACATATTCTAGGTAACAAAGACTTAATTTAGAGTTATTTGGACACTAGGGGAACATATTCTAAGTAACAAAAACTTAATTTAGAGTTATTTGGACACTCGGGGAACATATTCTAAGTAACAAAGACTTAATTTAGAGTTATTTGGACACTAGGGGAACATATTCTAAGTAACAAAGACTTAATTTAGAGTTATTTGGACAATAGGAGAACATATTCTAAGTAACAAAGACTAAATTTAGAGTTATTTGGACACTAGGGGAACATATTCTAAGTAACAAAGACTTAATTTAGAGTTATTTGGACACTAGGGGAACATATTCTAAGTAACAAAGACTTAATATAGAGTTATTTGGACACTAGGGGAACATATTCTAAGTAACAAAGACTTAATTTAGAGTTATTTGGACACTAGGGGAACATATTCTAAGTACCAAAGACTTAATTTAGAGTTATTTGGACACTAGGGGAACATATTCTAAGTAACAAAGACTTAATTTAGAGTTATTTGGACACTAGGGGAACATATTCTAAGTACCAAAGACTTAATTTAGAGTTATTTGGACACTAGGGGAACATATTCTAAGTAACAAAGACTTAATTTAGAGTTATTTGGACACTAGGGGAACATATTCTAGGTAACAAAGACTTAATTTAGAGTTATTTGGACACTAGGGGAACATATTCTAAGTAACAAAGATTTAATTTAGAGTTATTTGGACACGAGGGGAACATATTCTAAGTAACAAAGACTACATTTAGAGTTATTTGGACACTAGGGGAACATATATTCTAAGTAACAGAGGGTTAGGGTTATAACAAGGTCATGCCAAATAAGGCATTAATAAGTACTAAATACTGACTAGTTAAGAGCCAATATGTTACTAATTTGCATGTTAATAAGCAACTAATTAATGGTGAATATGTTCCCCATATTAAAGTGTTACCATGTTTTTTTTACTGGTGCATAAAATTAAGCGTGCATGAACATCACCTTGTTCAAAGAACAAAACCAACACAGTGCATAAACTCACAACAAATTACACACCTGCAAATCAGTCTGACTTCTGCTGTTGCCGTATCCATAATACGCCGATAGGGAGAAGTTTGTATTTACACGATGAGTCGGGTGTGTTTTGACCTCCGCCGAACCCCTAGGGTTCCATTGAACCCAGGTTAAGAACCACTGGTATAGTGGTTATTCCACATGCTCCTGATGTTATGATAGTGTTTTACACTTGCTCTATTAACTATACATATACCATATTCTTGGACTATAAGGCGCACTTAAAATCCTTTCATTTTCTCAAAAATCGACAGTGCGCTTTATAACCCGCCTAATGTACCGCATCATTCTGGATGTGCTTACCGACCTCTAAACTATTTTATTTGGTACATGGTGTAGTGATAAGTAGGACCAGTAGATTGGCAGCCATACATAAGAGATACGTGTAAACTGCAGTATGATGGCAGTAAACAACACCAAAACTTTAAATGTTCCATTGAAAATATAGAACATTACACACAGCGCTCAAAAATCTGTCAAATTGTTTTTAACACGACTTCGGTAAGCTATGAAGCCGCACCGCTTGATGGATTGTCGGCGCATTAAACATACGAGTATTATTATGGTGTGTGTATAAGGACCACAAAATGGCACATATTAGCAGGCGTTTTGTTTCGCAATTTTATGCAAAACCGACTTTTTTTACCTTCTAGTACCTGCTGATCTGTATTTGGGATCTGCATAAGTCCTGAAAATGTGCACACGTCCGCCATTGTAGTCCGTGCTGACACCGTAGTCATAAGCTTCTTCTTTTTCTCTACCTTCTTACGTGGCATTCATCTTCCGCTGTTGCCATTTGTAATATAAAGTCGCGTAAAGTTCTTACTTATATCGGTCAGTAGACTCGCTATCAAAGCGCTAAAAACTGTAGTGGTTTTACATAATTCACCCTCGGAAGTTTATTAAGAGGGTTCTTGTCGGACGGTTTGTCAGGAGACATTTCCGGGGTTGATGTTGCGTTATTGAGCCACGGATGAGAAGATGCTACTCCGTTATTGATTTAAGTAAAGTCTGAATGTGAAAATTGACATTTCTTCCACTCCCGCCCACAAAATGGCACATCCTGAAGAGACTGTCAGAAAGCTACTTGAAAATGGTTTGTAAAATATAATCTATGCAACATTCGATATAATCCGGTGCGCCTTTTGTATGAAAATAGACCAGCTCATCGACATTGCGCCTTTTAATCCGGTGCGCCCTATGGTCTGAAAAATACGGTACATAATATCACATTTTTGTTCTGTGCAGGTTGTGCCGAAAATAACGTACCAGCATAATTTATAGCGAGTGGAGGAGGACTGGAACTCACGGCGTAACGGAGCCTTTGCCATTAAATAACGATCACATATTTAATCACGATTAATAGTCAAAGCGCGTCAATCGTTGCTTCCCGAGTTGAGAGTAATGTCAAGACATGACTAAATGAATGACAAGGGGGTCTAAAACATGCTTGTCACCATTGAGGATGTCCTCAAAGCCGATGTTCTCATCAGTTCCTCGGAGCGTGTCCAGTGCCAGGTTGGAGCTTTGCAAGAATGGCAGACGCTGGATCTGGAGGAGAGACAGGAGTCAAAATCCAAAAAGTAGTGGGTGTCAAAATATGCAGAACATCAGCATCGTTACCTGTCTCGCTGCTCTATACTCCATCTGCAACTTGAGAGGGGCATGAAGACCTTGGATGTTCCTGAGGCTAGAGAAATTCATCTTGTCTTGATTCAGCTCAAACTGGAAGAAATAAATAAACATTTACGACACTATGTTTTATCTGTGATTTCCAAAAATGTAAATTAGAGATGTCCGATAATATCGGACTGCTGATATAATCGGCCAATAAATGCTTTAAAATGTAATATCGAAAATTATCGGTATCGGTTTCTACCTTCCGATTATCCCGGGAGACTCCCGAATTTCAGGGCCCCTCCCGAAAATCTCCCGAGGCAACCATTCTCCCGATTTCCACCCGGACAACATTATTGGGGGCGTGCCTTAAAGGCACTGCCTTTAGCGTCCTCTACAACCTGTCGTCACGTCCGCTTTTCCTCCATACAAACAGCGTGACGGCCCTGTCACATAATATATGCGGCTTTTACACACACATAAGTGAATGCAAAGGCATACTTGATCAACAGCCATATAGGTCACACCGAGGGTGGCCGTATAAACAACTTTAACACTGTTACAAATATGCGCCACACTGTGAACCCACACCAAACAAGAATGACAAACACGTTTCGGGAGAACATCCGCACCGTAACACAACATAAACACAACAGAACAAATACCCAGAACCCCTTGCAGCACTAACTCTTCCGGGACGCTACAATATACACCCCCCGCTACCACCAAACCCCGTGCCCCCTTTCTCTCCCAAAAAGGTTGAAATAAATATAAACCCTACTTTGTTTTATACACACGCAACTCATTTTTCGTCCTTTAGCTACTTTATTGGGCTAAATTTATTTCACAGTGTATTGTTGTTGGAAAATATTTGAAATGAAAATATTAAAATCGAACGTGAAAAACACCCTCCTACGTCCGGAGTAACAGAAGCAAAATTATGGCCAAAAATAGAGCAAAATTTGACCTGAAAGGAGAAAAAAGTACCTGATGAGTTTTGTAGCTGCGGACCGGTCAACGCCTAAAAATTTGTCCCACGGACCGGGTGGGGGGGTGGGTTGGGGTATGGTATTTTTTTATTTTATTTTTTGTCATAAAGAAATACAATCATGTGTGCTTACGGACTGTATCCCTGCAGACTGCATTAATCTATATTGATATATAATGTTTATATTGTGTTTTTTATGTTGATTTAATAAAAAAATAAAAAATAAATGAAATTATTATTATTTTTTTTTTTACATTTCTTGTGCGGCCCGGTACCAATCGGTACTGGGCCGCATGGTTGGGACTGATTTAAATGATGTGTTTCGTTTGACTTTATAGATGATTTGGTAATTATTAATTGATCGATTTAAACTATTATACAAACATGGGGTCTGGTTCAAATATAGAGATGAGGGTCTTTAATTTGACCTGCTGTTGTACTCTGTCTCAAAGTGTTAACGTGTGCTCAATGTTTCCTTAACATTATTGCTATGTTGTCTATTACCATTGTTGGTATTTTGTCTATTACCATTGTTGGTATATTCATTATTCCTACATTGTTGATACAAATTATTGTTACAGTGTAATAATTATTGTTGCCTGTGGTAATGCCACTATGATACAACATTTGTATTATAATCCTTGAACAAAGTAACAGTGAAACTCATGGGAATAATCACTGAATGGAGAACTGGGGGTGCGATTAAATACGTTATCTTCTTCCCACTCCCTTTCAGGCAAAACTGGACAATCATGCATTACATACTATACATTATCTTTTGCACTACCGTATTTTTCGGACTATAAGTCGCAGTTTTTTTTCATAGTTTGGCCGGGGGTGTGACTTATACTCAGGAGCGACTTATGTGTGAAATTATTAACACATTACCGTAAAACATCAAATAATATTATTTATCTCATTCACGTAAGAGACTAGACGTATAAGATTTCATGGGATTTAGCGATTAGGAGTGACAGATTGTTGGGTAAACGTATAGCATGTTCTATATGTTATAGTTATTTGAATGACTCTTACCATAATATGTTACATTAACATACCAGGCACGTTCTCAGTTGGTTATTTATGCCTCATATAACGTACACTTATTCAGCCTGTTGTTCACTATTCTTTATTTATTTTTAAATTGCCTTTCAAATGTCTATTCTTGGTGTTGGCTTTTATCAAATAAATTTCCCCAAAAAATGGACAGTGCGACTTACAGTATATATGTTTTTTTCCTTCTTTATTATGCATTTTTGGCCGGTGCGACTTATAGTCCGAAAAATACGGTATATTAATTAATATTATTATGTGTTGTCAACTTTGTACTTTTTTTTTTTTTTTATTATTTTTTTATGTCATTGCCTGAAATAAATAAGTAAATGAAAGAAAAAAAAATGAATCTGAGATAGGCTCCAGCACCCCCACCCCCGCGACCCCGGAAGGGACAAGCGGTAGAAAATGGATGGATGTATTGATTTGTTTTATTATTAAGGGCATGGGGTTATATCAAATGTGAGTGTGAAGGAGTGATTGCAAATGCAGCACACAAGTGAGTCATCCATAGGGATGATGCTCGAAACCGGTTTTCCCGGTTGTTCGATAAGAAAAGAACCGAGTCCTCGGACTCAAATCCCTTTTTGAGAACCGGTACCCGTTATCGAGACCACTATAGTAAAGAAAAAGAGTTGGTTCTTTATTCGAATCCCTGGGAACGAATCCCGTGCCGACAAGACATGCCCCGTGGGACATCACAAGAAATGACGTCACGTAGCTCAGTCTTTTGTCACAGTGGGGTGCAGCGTGCTGCGGTCCGTTCTCCGGGACGCAAAACTGACGGCTCCGGACGAAAGCGTGCAGGTAGGAGATGATTTATTTCTTATAAATCATACACATTACAACAGACAGGAACGAAACAAAAGGAAAGCATGCCGTTCGCACGAGAAGCTAAAGCAAAAACTTACTTAGCACAGTATTACTAGAAGCTAAGGTAACTTTAGCACAGGAATCATGAGCTCAAAACCAGAATGCCAACGTAACTGTTGCAAATGCAAACAATGAAGCCACGACGAGTGACCGGAAAAGGCAGGCTCAAATAGAGTCTCTGATGAGCAACAGGTACGCGTACAAGGCAGGTGAAAATCATAAGTAACCATGGTGACTAAAACAAACCCCCAAAGTGCACTAAACAACAAAGGAAGTCCAAAACTAACAAAACATAACTAAACAAAACATGATCCGACCACATCATAATACATCACAGTTTCATATAATTTCACTTTACAGGAGTAGGAAGAAGTAAAGCTTATTTAATCCTACCCCTTTCCCACTTCATAGCGTTTACAAATATATACATCATTTTAGGGATGTCCCGATCCGATATTTGGATCGGATCGGCTGCCGATATTTGCCAAAAATTGCGTATCGGCAAGGCATGGGAAAATGCCGATCCAGATCCAGTTTAAAAAAAAACTCCGGTCCGTGTTTTCCAACGCACCGATTTAAATAATACATTCCACTTTTCTGCTGCTCCGTAATTTCCGTTGCACATTTTCCAGCACACCTTCAACACATCCACAGGTCTGTGGATTCTCACGCAGTTGCTTTTAGCTGCTGGCATTAAACGACAGGCTCTTCTCACTCTTTCCTGTGTCTCCCTCTCACAGACAGCAGGTGCACCTTCTTACACACGTCACATACTGTCACGACATACGTCACATACTGTCACGTCATACATCACATACGCATACGTCCTCCCCGAGCAGAGAGGTAGCAGCATGGCTAACGTTAGCTGTGATGCTAGCGCAGCCGTGCGAGCAACGCTCCCTCTAAGGTGCTCGCCTGTGCAATTGCGCACTGTTTAAGCGTCCTCTGCGCATAGCAAATCTATGCCACGCACAAAATCTAATAAAAAAATAAGCGCATAACAATTTTCGACACACGGACATGACAGAGAAAACAGTTTTCGTCATCATTGTTCAAATATTGTGACATCTGTCGAGACGCTTATCTCCATTCGGTGCCACACATCCACACCATCAAAATACTGAGGCAAAAATTTCCACATCAACACCGTATGAAAAAATTAGTGATTTTTTTAGTTGTGATTTCCTTCTCTGCATGAAAGTTTAAAAGTAGCATATATTAATGCAGTATGAAGAAGAATGTTTTAATGTAGACATGCAAGCCTTGAAAGAAAATTTTGAAAATCAAGACTACATTTCCTGCAAATGGGTGCATTTCTACCCTATATTTTAACCTTAGATTTATTCTCATATCAAACTCTGACACTTACATCCGGCGCCCCCCTCCACACCCTGGATTATAAATAAATCTGGTGCCCCTCTCCACACCCTGGATTATAAATAATGTAAATAATTCAATGTGATTATCTTGTGTGATGAGTGTATTATGATGATAGTATATATCTGATAGTATATATCTGTATCATGAATCAACCCCGACCTAAACAAGTTGAAAAACTTATTGGGGTGTTACCATTTAGTGGTCAATTGTACGGAATATGTATTTCACTGTGCAACCTACTAATAAAAGTCTCAATCAATCAATCAAAACACATAGAATCATCATACTGCTGTGATTATATGCATCAAGTGTTCATTCAAGGCTAAGGCAAAATATCGAGATATATATTGTGTATCGCAATATGACCTTAAAATATCGCAATATTAAAAAAAGGCCATATCGCCCAGCCCTAGTTCAATGATGCCATTTCTGTTTGTCATGTATAATTTTGTCTATTTTGTGTATATCCTTGAATAAACAGGTCAGTTTCTTGTTACCAACCATTGTGTATTATTCAAACTCCCCTAATTCAGCTGGCTAGATGTTATCAAGAGTACTAAAACCCTTTTCAACATGATTCTGACAACTAAGTAGGCTAAATAACTTTAAACTTTAATACATGCTCGGATAGGCCAGTATCGGTATCGGTCAGTATCGGTATCGGATCGGAAATGCAAAAACAATATCGGTATCGGATCGGAAGTGCAAAAACCTGGATCGGTACATCCCTACATCATTTACTGACCTTTTTAAATAAAATATCTGTGAATTAGTACATACAACAGTTTTGTAATATGTAATTAATTAATTCAGTCATTATTAATATACCGGTACTAAGATGAAGAATATCTTACTTTCAATAAGGTTGAAAGTATTTCTCATAATTCTTCGTCTTTGTACTTTGTAAGCACTATTAACTTGAACAACCTCTTAAAGTGGATCATATCAGTACAATGTTTAACTTCTTTACTTAATCCATTCCATCATTTAATTCCACATCATTTTAGCTGTTTGCAATTTTACCAAATCATCGAACTCTAATATTTTTGACTCAATAAATAAAGTGTTTGTATGTTCTCTATAAATAAATGATAAATGGGTTGTACTTGTATAGCGCTTTTCTACCTTAAGGTACTCAAAGCGCTTTGACACTACTTCCACATTTACCCATTCACACACACGTTCACACACTGATGGAGGGAGCTGCCATGCAAGGCGCTACCAGCACCCATCAGGAGCAAGGGTGAAGTGTCTTGCTCAGGACACAACGGACATGACGAGGTTGGTACTAGGTGGGGATTGAACCAGGGACCCTCGGGTCGCGCACGGCCACTCTTCAACATTATGTATCAGTCTAATTAATCTTTTTTGTAACACGGTTAACGAATGTAGCGCACATTAGTAGTTATTTCCCCACATTTCTGCACAATAACTCAGATATGGTAATACTATAGTAGCGAGCAGTAGAGAATGTGAAGTGATTTATTAAACCAAATATTGTGTTTTTTTCCATATACAAAAACCTATCTGGACTCGATAAGAGAATCGATAAGAGAATCGGTTCGATAATAGGCTCGAACTCGATAATTTCTTATCAAACATCATCCCTAGTCATCCATCCATTTTTCTACCACTTGTCCCTTTCGGGGTGGCGGGTTATGGAGCCTATCCCGGTGTTTGTGAAAAACTAAATTCTGCCATTAATTCTAATGGTTCAGACACCATTCCATTTCACCAATACCTTTAAAAACATAATTACCTTTAATTTCTGTCATGTATTTCAGCTACTTACATTTTTTTCAGCCAGCTCCAGTGGGTGGGCAGGAATAATGTCATTCTTCACACTGCTGAAACTAATAAGTGGAAAATAAATCTTTATTTTTCTTACTTTAATAATCATTCCTCTACTATTGTGTGTAGGTAGGACTTACCCACTACGCAAGGTATCATGTACTCCATAATCCCCCTGTGCACACAAGCCTGCCACAGGTACGCTGTCTTTCATCTGAGATCGGACACCTCGAGAATTCTGACATAGAAATAAAAAAAAGAATTAATTTTAAACGGTTAGCATTTCGAAATTAATTATTTCAGAGTTACAAACCGAACGTAAACCCGCAGCTTGAATGCTACTAGCTAGCATTAGCTCGAATGACTAATCATATTCACCAAAAATGACCGAAAATGTAACAAACGTACGAACAAATCATTATAAATTCAGCTAAACATATAGTGAACATTATTTGTGTTCCAAAAAATAAAGGTCGTGTAGATAAAGGACAGTACAAATTAAAAAGTATGTACCATTGTGGTTCGGCTCCTTGCACTTTCTTTTCAATACACCGAAATGTGTCGCATTTTCAAGACGTCATATCCTGTAATGACGTCACTTGTTGCATCAAAATGAGTCAATGTCGCCCAGTCTCCAATGCCTTGACTTACATTTGAGCTTTTGTGGTTTATTTATAACTTGTATATTAAGATATGTTTCAAAGATTATTACATCACATAAAATGTGATAACATACAGCGTTGATATGTATTATTAGACAATAGTGAGTAAATTTTACAGCGTGGGGGTATAGCTCAGTGGTAGAGCATTTGACTGCAGATCAAGAGGTCCCCGGTTCAAATCCGGGTGCCCCCTCATTTTCTCCTGAGGACAAGTAGTACTATATTACAAATGTATTTTCTCCTTTTGTATGTAGTTGAGTTCTATTTAAAATAACACATCAGAAAGCTGATAAGTTAGAACATTAATAAATACTAAACTAATGTAATAAAAATAGTGCTCTACACCTCATTGTGCGGACTAATTTTCCTGTTTGCTATGTTACTTTAAATTTGTTCTCTTATGCAATATTTGTATTGCTATATTTCTGCAGGTATGCTTGTTCTTCTGTGATTCCCCACTGTTAAAAAAGTACCCCAAAACCCTGCAGGCAGTGGCATACAAAACTGCGTGTAAAATACATGACACTTAAGATTTGACGCTTTGGCATTGTTTAACATGAGAATCTAACATAACATTTTACTACTCAGAAAAGATTAAATTCATCATAAGGTCCCCTTTAACATGTGGAGTAATAAAACGCAGCGAATAGATGCATAGATTCAGAAATCCTCAAGCCTCAGTCTGCTATGATGTGTGGATAGATTTTTGTTTTATAACCTACAGTAACTACAATTTCGAGGATGCAGAAAATGGATACTGTAAAAGTGTGTTTATGTGAAAGGAAATGTGTTTCTTCAACAAACAGCACAGAGATAAAATGTTCCACAATGACGGGAAAAAGCTTTTATTATTTTTCTGACAGCAAAAAAACACAACACATTCATTGAAATTGCGTGAGAAAAATGTATATTACAAATCAAAGTATTGTATGCAAGTACAGGATGTATTACCGTATTTTCCGGACCATAGGAAAATAATAATAAGGCGCACTGCGGTCTATTTTTGAAGTTTTTTCATATATTAGGCGCACCGGATTATAGGGCGCATTAAAAGAGTCCTATTATTATTTTTTTTCTAAATTGAAAACACTTTCTTGTAGTCTACCTAACATGTAATGTGGTTCTTTGGTCAAAATGTTGCATAGATTATGTTTTACAGATCATCTTCAAGCCACTTCCTGACAATCCCTTCAGGATGCGCCGTTTTGTGGCTCACCTTCGGCAGCGTCTTCTCCCAGTAATCTTTGTTGTAGCGGTGTAGCGTGCAAGGACGGGAGTGAAAGAAGTGTCACAAGATGGAATTAACTGTTTTAATGACATTCAGACTTTACGTCAATCAATAACGGAGCACCATCTCCTCATCCGGAAACAACACCAGGAATGTGTCCCGTGAAAAACCGTCCGACCAGAACTCTAATAACTAAAGTTCCTTGGGTGAATAATGTAAACTCACTACACCGGTATGTTTTAGAGCTTTAATGGCGATTTTACTGACAGATATAAATAAGAACTTTACACTACTTTATATTAGAAATGGCAACAGCGGTGGATGAATGTCACATAACAAGATAGAGGAAAAATAAGAACCTTATCGACCACGGCGTTGGCGCGAACGTGCGCAATTTTTCAGGATTTATGCAGATCCCAAATACAGATCAGCAGGTACCAGAAGGTAAGAAAAGTTGCTTTTGCATTATATTGCGAAACAAAACGCCAGGTAATATTACCTTATACACACACCATAATAATACTCGTATGTTGAAGCACAGTACAATCCATCAAGCGGTGTGGCTTCATAGCTTGGTTGGTAGAGCGGCCGTGCCAGCAACTTGAGGGTTGCAGGTTCAATACCCGCTTCCGCCATCCTAGTTACTGCCGTTGTGTCCTTGGGCAAGACACTTCACCCACCTGCTCCCAGTGCCACCCACACTGGTTTAAATGTAACTTAGATATTGGGTTTCACTATGTAAAGCGCTTTGAGTCACTAGAGAAAAGCGCTATATAAATATAATTCACTTCACTTCATAGCTTACCAAAGTCATATTAAAAAATGTTGATAGATTTTTGAGCGCCGTGTGTAATGTTCTATATTTTTAATGGAACATTTAAAATGTTGGTGTTTACTTGAGACATATTGCAGTCTACACATATCTCTCATGTTTGACTGCCATCTAATGGTCACATTTATCATTACGCCATGTAAAAAATAAAATAGCTTCGAGGTGGGTAAGCTCAACCAAACGTATTCCGTATATTAGGCGCACCGGGTTATAAGGCACACAGTCGAGTTTTGAGGGAAAACAAGCATTTTAAGTGCGCCTTATAGTCTGGAAAATATGGTACTTAGTTTTTGACTACATGTAAGACAAGATATTAGATACATTTTATTGTAATACAAATGGTTTGGAAATGGACAGTTGTGTCAAACCACCATCATTTCTCTTTTACTTTCATTTGTTTTTTGCTGACAGTGGTTTCCGGCTGATCTTTTTACTTTTGTCGTTGTTCTTCTTAGGAGGTTCCGGGTTGGCCTGCATGTGTCTACCGTAGAGACTGAGGAGAGAAAGAAATATAAGATACTTTAAGTATACAGGATTAAAATAATGCAGCAAATCAGAGTATCTGGATTACCATACATTAATTACGGTTTGCGCTCTTGCATAAACAGCTATTGTAGGGTTATTTTACCGGGGTAGGCTGAGATAATATATCAACAACATTGAGTTCAACACATTTTAAATTAATCAACACTTAAGAATTTATATAAAACACATTGTTTAATTGTGTGTCTTATAACTATTAAATATTAGAAAATGGTGGGAAAAATTGCGTCATTATCAGGTCAGAAAAGCCGGATTTCTGTTTTTTCCCCCAGGTAAAATCACACTCCCTGAAGAGTCTCTTGTTGCTGGTGAACTGTCCCTGGTCCTGGCTCGGAAGGAAATCCGCCTTTAGTCTCTCCAGCTCCCAGATCCCCACCATAATTTGACTAGGATTCTGTTTCGGCTCCGTATTTGGCAACCTCAGTCATTGAGAGTGGGACGGGACTACAGAATTTTGACCGTGATTGCAGTACCATTTCTGGTCACATTATTACATATGGCACCTTTAAGAGTTTCTATAAAACAGATTGTGTAATTGTGTGTATTATAACTATGAAATATTACAAAAATGGTGGGAAAAATTGCCTCATCAGGTCAGAAAAAACAGATTTTTGTTTTTTCCCCCAGTAAAATCACACTCCTGAAGAGTCTTTAGTTGCTGGTGAACTGTCCCTGGTCCTGGCTCTAAAGGAGCTGTGCGCCTTGGGCCTTTAGTTTCTCCAGCTCCCAGAACCCCACCAGGTAAGCCCTCCACATCAGACCCCCAGCCTTTTTCCTCCTCCTCCTCCTCTCCAGCTCCAGGTCCTCTGGGGATTTTGGTTTGTGTGATCAATTTATTTTTCACCGCCCTCTCATATTTGATCAACAACCACACACCTACACCCTGGATGGAGCCAAAGGCACATTCAATCTCAGCTTCTTCACTGGCCGCACCGAGGGCTCGCTTCTTGCCATTTGTAAGAATCGGCCGGACCTCTGCACTGCAAAAACTGAAATCTAAGTAAGATTAAATATCTCAAATAAGGGTGATATTTGCTTATTTTCTGTCTGATGAGATAATTCTTCTCACTAAGCAGATTTTATGTTAGAGTGTTTTACTTGTTTTAAGGGTTTTGGTCCTAAATGATCTCAGTAAGATATTACAGCTTGTTGCTGAGATTTGATGACCTATATTGAGTAAAACATGCTTGAAACTAGAATATCAACTGTTGCAAAGCTGTGTCATCAACACTCACAAGTATAAAACTACTTTTTTAAAGTAATGATTTCTTATTTCAAGCATGAAAAAAAAAAAATCATGATTTTGACACAATTGTGTCTCATAATTAAAACAGATGACAGCCAAATTGACTTACCGGTAGCTGTTTTATTTTATTTTTTATTTTTTTTTTATATTTCCATAAAAATCCTTTCTTAGATAAACAAATCAATAAAATTACCACTCAAAACTTAACAAAAGTGAAGCTACTTTGTTTTTTGTTTTTTCTTTGATCGGGTGGTTGGAGATTGGTACGAATCTTGTGATGCAGCATGGTGATATTTGGTCTTTTGCAGATGCTGTTCCATTTTAAATTTCTCATCAGAGAGGCTTCGAATTTTAATTTGTGCAAAGTCCACTCTTTCCTGTAACTCTCTCTTTTCCTTTCCGTCTGCCGCAGCCTCGTTATTCAGCCGTTCCGTAATGTTTCTTTCCTCTTGGAGAAGTGTATAGAATTGCTGCAGCGCATATATTATTTCACCTGATTGAATCAACTCACTCCTCTCCTTTATTTCTATTGTCATTTGTTGTATTTGTTCCTCAACTTGGAGTCTTTTCTGTCGTGTTTCGTTTAGTATTAGACGGTTTTCCTCGATGTCTCGCTGCAGCCATTCGACGTCCTGTTTTGGACGAAACATCAACCTCATCGTCAGATAGAAACGGCCAAATGATTCGGACTCTGTCTTTCTGGTGTATGTTATGAAAATGTTAACTCCCCATTGCTGTTTTATTTTCAATGAAACAATAGAAAATACGTACTCATATAGTAGTACAGTTGGCACAGTACAGTAAATTGACAGTTAATATTTAAATATTTAACATTTGACATTTCTAACAATTTTGAACAGAAATAGTTCATGCACATTCAGATAAATTCCTCAAAATTACAATTAAAAATGTTTTGGCCGGGGGCCGGACTGTATATATGCGCACTAATTGACTGAAAGAGCACGCACTTGGCGCGATTATGTCATGTTATCCATGGAAAAATGCATTTTTAGACAATACGATTTGCCTGCGCGGCTAGGAAACCCCGAGAGTAACAAGCGGTTGCCTTGTTGCCTTTCCATTAAGAACAATAAATTAGTTTTCAGTATAAGTTTGCTGGTTTCAATAAATGTAATGCCGAGCGCATATCATTATGTCAAGATAATGGCACTAGCATTTACTTCATTTAAGAATATTTTTCAACATATTGAGCAAAAAGGTCTCTTTTTTTCTTTCAAGAAAAGGGCACTTGTTATTAGTGAGAATATACTTATTTTAAGCTATTTTTGGGTCCATTGAGGTTAGCTAATTTGACTTGTTTTGGAAAGTCTTGACAAGCCAAATTTTCTTGTTCTATTGGCAGATAATTTTGCTTAGTTCAAATAAAATACCCCTAATTTTTGTAATTGTTTTTCTTGTTTTTGAACACTGACTTTTTGCAGTGTGCTGCTGCTGTTCCTGTCCGATTTTTGGCAAGTGTTCGATCATCCCTTACGTGAGTCCGAGACTGGAAATTAGGCAGGCGTTCGCCTTCACGGCCCACCATTCCGTCAACTTCCGCATTCCTGCCAGCAGAGAGTGCTCTGCCACAGGGGTGTCTCTTTTCCACACAAGTTCCAACTGACTGTCTTCCTGTATCAGACGATGGAGTTGTCCGTGTTACCCCACCTCTGTCGCGCTCGCTGTTTTGTGATATTTTTACTGTACAGTCCCTGAAACTCCAACCTACAGCCCAAGTTTAGAGGTATTACAGAGAAACGAGCAAGGGACATTGTAATTGAGCTTGCTTTGAATTTTTGATTAATTTAAAGCTCTTCATAAACATACAGAGTGTTGAATATACAAAATTATGTCCTGTATTTACATGTTCTGATAGTAAATATTAAATAGGGTGTTCTATTTCTTTTTAAATTTAAAGACAGTGTTTACTGTATAAGTGTGTGTGTGCGCTAGTACGTACTATTTGTAGGTCTCAGAGCGAACGTATTCAAACACATGGGAGACTCCGAGTTGAAACTGATCGGCAATGGGAGTGACCCAGGGATTGTTTTCTGCTTTGAAAACCTGCTTTGGTCCAGTCAGATCCAGATTCCCTGAAGATGATTACAGAAAGCAGATGGTTGGATGCCACACAAAATACACATCTCATAATTGTTTTCAAACACAATTCAGAAAACTATAACATTTTCAAATATATAAATAAATGCTACATATATACACATATATACATAAATGCTATATATATTAAAATATACATATGTAACACATATTACATATATACATATATCCATCCATAATTTTCTACCGCATATACAGTTGTGATCAAAAGTTGACATACACTTGTAAAGAACATAATGTCATGGCTGTCTTGAGTTTCCAATAATTTCTACAACTCTTGTTTTTTTTGTGATAGAGTGATTGAAGCACATACTTGTTGGTCACAAAAAAACATTCATGAAGTTTGGTTCTTTTATGAATTTATTATGGGTCTACTGAAAATGTGAGCAAATGTGCTGAGTCAAAAGTATACATACAGCAATGTTAATATTTGCTTACATGTCCCTTGGAAAGTTTCACTGGAATAAGGCGCTTTTGGTAGCCATCCACAAGCTTCTGCTTGAATTTTTGACCACTCCTCTTGACAAAATTGGTGCAGTTCAGCTAAATTTGTTGGTTTTCTGACATGGACTTGTTTATTCAGCATTGTCCACACGTTTAAGACAGAATTTTGGGAAGGCCATTCTAAAACTAGAACATTCGAGCCTGATTTAGCCATTCCTTTAACACTTTTGACGTGTGTTTGGGGGTCATTATCCTGTTGGAACACCCAACTGCGCCCAAGACCCAACCTCGGGGCTGATGATTTTAGGTTGTCCTGAAGAATTTGGAGGTAATCCTCCTTTTTATTGTCCCATTTAAAGCACCAGTTTCATTTGCACCAAAACAGGCCCAGAGCATAATATTACCACCACCATGCTTGACGGTGGGTATGGTGTCCCTGGGATTAAAGGCTGTGGCCAAATAGCTAAATTTTGTATTCATCTGATATCACATGGACAAAGATAAAACCTTCTGGAAGAAAGTTCTGTGGTCAGATGAAACAAAAATTGAGCTGTGTAGGTTTGTGTTTTTTATTGGTTAACTGTATGATGATGATAAGTGTGGTGCTGTAGTTTTCACCATACAGTGGAATAAATGCCTTGTTAAGAACCACGCAACCACCTCCTTTGGTTGTAGAATTTTGGCCGCTTGTTGCTCTGTTGAAGCATCTGTTGGTCATCTCATCTGGTTCTCTTATTTTTCCCTGGCCTTTCATCTGCTCAATTATGTTTTTCTTTTACTTCTTTATTTATTATTTAAAGCTTGTGGTGTTTTCCTCTTAGATATTTAATATCAAACACAACGTGCTGTTTGCCTTCCTGTGTTTATTATCCTAATGCATTATTTAGTTTCAGATCATTGCCTTTTTTTGCCCTTCTAAAGACTTAATTTGTTTGTCGTGTCATCGTTGAACTTGGCATTACATCATATGAACATGTTTTGTTCATTCCTTTGACAGACTACACTAAATGCTATACATTTTTCGCCCAAAAAGAGGTATCATGAATAGCTTTGTAAAGCACAAGTTAGATTGACCATCATTGATCTGATCAGAGTTCAGTCAGTACCGTACCAAGTTCCGGTGGAAGGACAGTCAGTCTGTTGCCTTGGATGTGAAGCTCCTTGAGTTGAACCAATTCCCCAATCTCCTTTGGCAGTGAGATAAGATCGTTATCCCGAAGACTCAACTGGGTAAGAAACAAATTGAAAAATCAGTAAGTGAATTTCATGCACACTGTCTTGCTGGTCTTGTATCAACAATTCAGGGTGGTGAAAACGGGCTACAATTGATAAACAGAGGTCATTCACCATTCCCAAACTGGGCAGCCCCGACCCTTAGATATCCTCAAAATAATTTTACATAATAATAATAATAATGACTTAGATTTATATAGCGCTTTTCTAGACACTCAAAGCACTTCACAGAGAAGTGAGAAGCCATCATTCATTCACACCTGGTGGTGGTAAGCTACTTTCATAGCCACAGCTGCCCTGGGGTAAACTGACAGAAGCGTGGCTGCCAATTTGCGCCTACGGCCCCTCTGACCACCACCTATCATTCATCATTCATTCACCGGTGTGAGTGGCACCGGGGGCAAGGGTGAAGTGTCCTGCCCAAGGACACAACGGCAGCGATTTTGGATGGTAAGAGGCGGGGAGCGAACCTGCAACCCTCAGGTTTCTGGCACGGTTGCTCTACCCACTACGCCATACCGCCCCCTAATAATAATAATAATAAAAGTGATAAATAAAAAAGTAAATAAAAACATAATTTGTAGTGTATCATTTTAAAAGGCATGTCTACGTATGCGATATACTGTAATGTCATCAAACATTGGTATTTTAGCAATGGGGTGGGGTGTTTGCGTTCACATTCTATTTCTTGTAGGAGCTCATTTATTTTCTTCTTAATTAGTTTGTTCTTTTTTTACATCGCTAAAGGTTGATCGATCTAGCGACAAAGCTATTGGAAGCACTTGTATTCAAAATTGATTGGCTGGTATGCACCTGAATGTTTACCAGAAGATAAGGTGACAGCAGGTGACACCTTTTAGCCGTTTGCATTTGTTTACAAAGCAGGGGAGTTATTTCTTTTTTAGGATAACCCTTTTCAGGAGATTTGACCGTGTTTCCTCATTTTGCATACGCTATCCATGACTGGAACATTTCCAGGTTTTTCAGGACGCATGGGAACCCTGAAACACTTAGCAACCCTCACAGAATGTTGGCATGCAGTATATATGTTCTTTGATTATTTCTAATAACATCTTATCTACATTGGGTGGTTTACCAAATCCAAAACATCAAAATTATTTTTTTAGTATGCGGAAAGCAGCATAAAAGGGTTGGACATGCCTGTAAAGATACATTCACACTGCAGTGTATGATCAATGATGATCATTGTATGTGGTTGTTTAAATTAACAAAATAAAAGTGAATTCTATTTGTGTTTGCGCTGGTAAACATGGCCCCAAATCGTGTAGCTCTCAGTCTTGGCACATTTGTAGCAATTTTAAGGATTTTGTGCAACGGGAGTCAACATTTTTTAACCCCATTATTTCACTTAGGAGATTAGGAAAGAAGAGTGCAGTTTGGGGCACTTGCTGCAACTTAAAAGTTAAAAAGTTAAAGTCCCAATGATTGTCACACACACACGAGGTGTGGCGAAATTATTCTCTGCATTTGACCAATCACCCTTGATCACCCACTGGGAGGTGAGGGGAGCAGTTAGCAACAGCGGTGGCCGCGCCCGGGAATCATTTTTGGTGATTTAACCCCCAATTCCAACCCTTGATGCTGAGTGCCAAGCAGGGAGGTAATGGGTCCCATTTTTATAGTCTTTGGTATGACTCGGCCGGGGTTTGAACTCACAACCTACCGATCTCAGGGCGGGCCTAACTTGTGTTTTGGGGAACGTATGAGATCAGATAAATGTTACCTGAGCGTACAGACTGCAGTCGTATCAGAAATATATCAGATTCTGGACCTCATACAATAAAGGCCTGGATTAGATTTGGAAAAAACTTTTTTTTTTTTTTACTGTTCACACTACGCCGGATAGTCGAACCTCGGATTTAGGAGGAACAGTGTGGTTTTCGTCCTGGTCGTGGAACTGTGGACCAGCTCTATACTCTCGGCAGGGTCCTTGAGGGTGCATGGGAGTTTGCCCAACCAGTCTACATGTGTTTTGTGGACTTGGAGAAGGCATTCGACCTGTGGGGAGTGCTCAGAAAGTATGGGGTATCGGACTGTCTGATTGTGGCAGTCCGCTCCCTGTATGATCAGTGCCAGACCTTGGTCTGGCACTGAGTTTCCTCCGCCGGGTGGCGAGGCTCTCCCTTAGAGATAGGGTGAGAAGCTCTGCCATCCGGGGGGAGCTCAAAGTAAAGCCGCTGCTCCTCCACATCGAGAGGAGCCAGATGAGGTGGTTCGGGCATCTGGTCAGGATGCCACCCGAACGCCTCCCTAGGGAGGTGTTTAGGGCACGTCCGACCGGTAGGAGGCCGCGGGGAAGACCCAGGACACGTTGGGAAGACTATGTCTCCCGGCTGGCCTGGGAACGCCTCGGGGTCCCACAGGAAGTGCTGGACGAAGTGGCTGGGGAGAGGGAAGTCTGGGCTTCCCTGCTTAGGCTGCTGCCCCCGCGACCCGACCTCGGATAAGCGGAAGAAGATGGATGGATGGATGGATGTTCACACTAACATGAAAAAAATCAGATACAGGTCACACATGGGCAAAAACATTGCAATTGACCTGCAGTGGGAATGGAGCCTTAGAGCCCATCTCAAATGAACAAGCTTCCCACCTTTTCTCTAAAGCTAAGCCCAACCAAGCACATTCGACTGCGTGTAGCCAAAACTTGTTACCATTGCTTTGGGTGAATCGAGAGCTTTGACTTATGGCTTCACCACATGAGTCTATTAGAGCGACTAAGAACCATGGCCTCAGATTTAAAGGTGCTATGTCCAGTTCCAGAAGCATTGCAATCAGCTAGTAACAGCCTCATAAACACTGAAGGTCACAGCTTGACGAAGATATCAAGACCACATCATCTGCAAATAGCACAGACAAGATCCTAAAGCTAGTAAACTGAAAAACAAAAACAAAAAAAAACCCTGTAAATTTTGTCCTGAATGATATTGAAAAGAACCAGTGCCAAATAGGTCCAACATTCACTGTAAACAAGCTTGACTTACAGCAAGCAAGGCCCTGCTCTGATTATATAGGGACCAACCGGCAGGTTGTACCTGGCCTGAAACCACAAACTCCTGGAGCACTCGCCATAGTGCAGTACGGGGACACAGTTGAATGGGTAGTCAACTGTCAACTGCATTGAACAAACCTTTGGTCCAAGTAAAGCAGGATCTAAACTACATTGCACTTTCAGTATCTAAGGTTTAATGAGAAGCCACATTCTTCTTTACAGTCATCTGAAATATACATTTCTAGTGTGATGACACTCTACAGCTAGAACACACTTTTCAGCAGGTGAGCTACTTTTTAAATGACCGAGTCGAAGGGATCTACCTCATTCATATATATAATTTATATGTATTTATTTATCAAAGAGACGTTTTTGTTAACAAGTTAAAAGGTGTTTGATGATAATATAAGCATGTTTAACACATATAGATTCCTTTCTTTCCTGAAGACAAGAATATAAGTTGGTGTATTACCTGATTCTGATGACTTGCATTGATTGGAATCAGACAGTAGTGCTGACAACGTCCACATTTTCAAATGGAGGAGCAAAAAAGTCCTTCTTTCTGTCCAATACCACATGAAAGTGGTTGCTTTTTGTCATCTTATTTGTCCAGCTTCCATACTCCTTTTTATACACTTACCAAGAAATAAATTGGCGGCAAACTCCGTGGCTTGCGAGCTTGTGCACGCCAGCGTTATGGGACTCTTATTTTGTTAGCGCAGGCAGGATAGAGCAGCGCTTTTATTGTGAAGACAGGAACAATGTGGTCAGTCTTTAGGCTTTTGACAGGAGGTATGGTTGAAATAAAAACTGTTTCTTCCCTCCCTAACGGTCTTTTTTTCCTTCACACTGAGTTCGCAGCAGCCAGCGTCATCTCACAAGACCCTCGGGTGCCGTGAATGTCAATCAAGTGACGAAAGTGACGTCATCGTGAAGATATCTGATTGCTAATTTTTAGGACTATTTTTTCAACGCCTAGTTGGCGATCGACTGACACACCCTCCACGATCGACCGGTAGCTCGCGATCGACGTAATGGGCACCCCTGCTCTACAGCTAGAACACACTTTGTAAACACCCTTCTTGTAAAGGGAGACAACAACCGCACTCTGCCAATTTGAAAGTTACTTTCCCTGGCTTCCAACAATGTTGGAGAGATGTAATTTCCGGAACTGTAAGAATCCAGACTGAACATTGTCCAATCCTTTTTTGGCCTTATAGAAAAATGTGTGGAACAGAGTTTAGGTTCCTAGTATTAGTAAAAACATTCTGACAGATTTACATACATTCAATATAAGACAGGATGAATGAAGTAAGACAGTCTGAAATATTGTCCATTGCTTTAGTTTGCTTGTTAGCATCACTCATGACATCTGTTCCACAGACATCAATGACAGTGTCATCTGCGTGTATTTGTACGTCTGCCTCACTACACACAGTAAGAAGATGATGAATGTAGAGTGCAAATAATGAAGGCCCAAAAACTGAGCCCAGAGGGACACCTGTATTACAAGCTTTAGTTGACTGTTGATTTGTACACATTAGACATTTGTGATTTTAGCCACAAAACTGCACTGTGAGATAAATTATAAACTTTATTTTAAGAAAGTAGCACAATGTAGTTAATTTAGCTTGTCGAAACAACATGTCTGCACATTGCTGGTTGCTTCGGTAAACCGCCTGGTTCAGTTCCTGTTTTCTGTTACACAGTGGAGTGGAAAAGTAATTTGCTTCTATATTGAAGCTATTATTATATATATCTGATGTATAACACCGAAAGACGTCCAAAGTTTGCGAGTAAATAGATGTGATCAAAATAGTATCAATCTCACAGATTTCTGAGCCACTTTGAGAGATAATGATCGAGCCAGTCACGTGATCGCATGACGTAGAGGTAGGAACCGCAGATCCCTTCCCTATCAACAATGCAAATCATGGAGACTTTGTGGGAGCCAATAACGATAACTTTGGGACAAATGATGGTCCAGAACCTCATATTGTTGATCCTGAATATAAGGAGGGTGAGTTACACGTTTTAGAAGATGTGCTAAACAGATCCAACTTTAGTGAAACAATTAGCAGTTTTGTTAAGTGCTAAACAAGAAATACAAACTACAAATATAATAAAACAATCACTTACTGTACGATGTCTGCTCTTACTACGATGACGAGTGATAGGGTGTCAATATCTTCCCGTTTAGATGATTAATTTTAATCCACACGACAAAGGGTTAAAAAAGTTGCTCCGAACACTGTCTTCTGTTGTAGTGTGTTTGTCTCCATCTCCGGGTATAAACTGAATGTCACAGATGAACAACTTCTAGATTATTGGCTAAATCCTCCTATTATCCAGATGAGAGGCATGATTAATAATCTATAATAATTTTTGATGAGTCAAGACGCAATACAGCAGTAGCAGAAACAACAACAAATAAGACATCGGCTCAATGCTGCAGTGCTGCATAAGCTGTTTTTCTTCTTTACTGTTTTACACAGTTTCCATCCATATATGTTGCATTACTGCCATCTTCAGTTTCATTTCATAACTACATTAAAGACTCTTCTTGAGTTCAGAGAAGCCTAAACTATACGGTTATCAATGATAAAAATACTTAGTCTGTGTTAGTACTTATAATAACAACATTACTAATATTTGGTTATTATTCAGGTCACGATATGTAAATAAAGAGTATTGTTGGCAGGTTTTGGATGGTTATTTAGAGAGTTTTGAGGACAAAATAGAGAGCTCACATAGACTACATTGTTAGCGGACTTTAGGGATTGTGAATGATAGACAGCACCTCTCTTTTTACATGTTTTTCTAATTTGTTCTTATTTCCAGCATGACTGATCTGATAACAGGGTCAGAGTGCAGAATCATTACTACAGTGACGTCAATCTCTGAAAATAGCCGAAGGTATTCGGAGCGGAATATTCAAAATGGCTGACTGAATTTGTGGTATTTTGTGATGTTTAGACAGTATTTTCACATACTTTGTGGAGTGGCAAATACAATTGGATATGGTTTAATGGATACAATGAAACACAATTAGGCATATAAAGTCAACTTGTTTTTCCGCTCCACTAGTACTTTAATTTGACTTGCTGAAAACTTAAGTATGACTTGACTTGTTTGATTCTCACCACAGTGACTTAGGACATGTTTGACACTTAAAGGATATGACTTGAAACTTGCTAGTGAGTGACTTACTTCTACCTCTGCTTAAAAGTATTATGTTGTTAACTTGTAACTTCTACTACATTCAGATAAAACTGAAATTAAATTATTTGCCCAGTCTCTGAACCTTAGAGTCACCTGTAATGATATACAGTCGCATGTTCCGTATGACAGGTGGACTAGGTTTTGTATTTTTGTTTGCATTTCCAACCCAGCACTCTTATTATTTATTTTAAGTTCCACCTACTCTTTGGCTTATCAGGCTGTATCTTTACCTCTGCTCAGAGCACTGGTACCTCACCTGTGCCTTATTGGCAATCAGGAGGTTTACCTCCCTCTATTTGCCTTTTAGGAGGGTTCATAAGCCAGGTGAGAGCCGTGAGATGGCGCTGGTTCATTGTACTGAATTCTGAACTCTGCACGTTCTAGGTTTTGTTGATAAAAGTTTTTAACTGCTTTAACTGCAAAGAGTCTGGGTTCTGTTTAAGAGTTCTTCCTGTATTTCCTTGCTTCTGCCGCCAAGTCTGTCATGTAGGGTTCAGTCAGTTTTCTCTGATGGGGAAGAAACATGACTCTACCCATACGTCATTCAATATTGTGGTACACAAATTAAAGTGAATGATATCAGTCAGGAAAACTGTCTGATTTGTCCGACCTGGTTGTTCTTATTACAGAAAAAGTAAGCAACTTGAGTTGTATTTTTGTCCATGCCAATTTCCCAGTATGTGCCAAAGAACTTACTATTTGCAGCTTTGCCAGCTTCCCAATGTCAGCTGGCAGGACTTCAAAGTCATTGTCACTCAGATACAGAGCACGAAGTGTTGCTGTAAAACAAGCATCACCATTAATGTGTGTCAATGAAAACAGGTTCATTTTCCAGTTGACATTTCCTTCATGGTTCATAAAAGGCTTTAAATGGGTGAATGTAAAGATTGTACTTGGTTAATGAATACACAATCTAATGCTGTTAAGTGATTTAAAAACGGTGATTATTTAGATTATGGTATTAATCTAATCTCCTTTTTAATCACAACTAAAAGAAAAGCTCTTAACTGCAGGTATTTTCATTTAAAGATTTTCATTGTACGGCAAACTGTCTGTTTAACTGTGCATATGACAATAAACAATCTTGAGTCTTAAATCTTAAATTCATTACATAATTGTGGCAGATCAAAAGATTGGTAAAGCCAAAAAAATGGCTCCATGAAGTCATTGTTTTCAACAAACAGATGCAGTCCAAGCAATTTACTAAAATAAAATATTACTGCAATATAAAATACTAAAGTTAACACATGAAAAACTAGTAAAATATTGTTCTGATAATTAAAAAAAAAAGCAAATATTAAATGTGAACTTGAACTTATTTTTCATCAGCTTCAGATAATATAAACAATGGTAAATAAAACAGTCCTATCAAATTACAGTAGAACATCAAAAATATCACTGTTCATCCTCAAAGAATAAAGTGATGATGAAAAAAAAAAATCAAGCCATTACTGTTTGGAGGCCACAGAAGACAAAGTGGGTATGGTGACCTTAAGCATTTTTTTCTTCCTCGGGGGAGGCCAAGTAGGCTTTGAGGCTTTGCTCAGACGCAGGATCAGCTAATGCTACGACTTGCTAAATTGTAAACATCTCCACTACAGCTGCAATGCAACTGAGTGGTAAGCTGCTTCAATGACAAGCAAACACTTTCTTACAAAAAAGGCATACCACTCTATGTTTAGCAATGTTGCAAGTGGGACATTTTTGAAAGTAAATTTCACTTTGATTGGACCAACAACTCACGAGCAGTGGAGTCTGTGCTGCAAAGAAGAAACGAAAACCAGAGACCCCACTATGCATCGCTCCTCCCTTTGCCCGCCCAACTACAATGGGAGCCAATCAGCTTTTGCTTAACAGGCCCAAACACAATGACCATATGTGCAATTCAGGGTGTATTTTATTACACCCCCAACAGGTCAAGTATATGAAGAGGGCGACGAAACTCGACGTCCATCGCACCGGTCGCCTGATGTGGGATCTGAGCCGAGGATGTCGTTGTGGCTTGTGCTGCCCTTTGAGACACTCATGATTTAGGGCTATATAAGATTGAAACACGCAGTCGCAGCCATTCAGAGACAGTAAAAGATATTAAAAATGTAATCAACGCGATTCAAAACCATAGCGCACTAAATATAATTATAATTACCGTATTTTTCGGACTATATGTCGCAGTTTTTTCATACTTTGGCCGGGGGTGCGACTTATACTCAGGAGCAACTTATGTGTGAAATTATTAAATATTATTATAATATTAAAACTTCAAACCCTAGTTACGTTGAATGAGTTTAAAACTTCTGTGAAAGGACTGCAGTCTACCTTGTCTGTATGCACATGTGTCATGTGAGCAAGTTTTAATGTTGTAAATGTGATGTTTTATGTATTTGTTTACTGTTTTTAATGTAACCTTGCTGCTGCCCTCTTGGCCAGGTCTCCCTTGGAAAAGAGATCTTTGATCTCAATGGGATTTTACCTGGTTAAATAAAGGCTAATAATAATAAAAAATTAACACATTACCGTAAAATATCAAATAATATTATTTAGCTCAATCACGTAAGAGACTAGACGTATAAGATTTCATGGGATTTAGCGATTAGGAGTGACAGATTGTTTGGTAAACGTATAGCATGTTCTATATGTTATAGTTATTTGAATGACTCTTACCATAATATGTTACGTTAACATACCAGGCACGTTCTCAGTTGGTTATTTATGCCTCATATAACGTACACTTATTCAGCCTGTTGTTCACTATTCTTTATTTATTTTTAAATTGCCTTTCAAATGTCTATTCTTGGTGTTGGGTTTTATCAAATAAATTTCCCTAAAAAATGCGACTTATACTCCAGTGCGACTTATATATGTTTTTTTCCTTCTTTATTATGCATTTTCGGCCGGAGCGACTTATAGTCCGAAAAATACGGTAATCAATTGCAACTGATGTGATAATATGACATCCCGAATAAAATAAATGAGGATTCACAACCTTATAGCTTTTAAGCTGAGTGAAGATGAACTACTGCTTCTAGAAGCCAGCACGAAGGAAGAGTGAGACTTTGGAGCAAACAGAAGCCTGGAGAGTGAGGTGAAATAAAAATGTGGAACTTGGAGCCAAGCTATTTTGACATAAATGGAGTGCGTACCCCTAATAAACCAGAAAAAAAACGTCTCCGTCCAGCTGGACCAAACAGACAGCTGTCCATCGAGTAAGTCACTTTAATATTGACCATGATACACAGAGCACATCATGCTTGTTATTACAACTACAGTACATATGCTATCTGGCTAGCTGTGTACAAACAAAACATGAAATAATACTTTTCAGATACTGTAACATGATTGTTCATGTTTTTCAGTCACAGTGTTGTGCATTACAAACTCAAACATGTTTCGTGTCGACGTCTCTTTCCGTAGTTAGCTTTTACGGCTAATATCGTAGCACGCCGATGTGTTACTACGCTAGAAAAAAAAAAAGAGTTCCTCGGTGTTTGCTCTTACAATAACAATGTCGCTACAGTTTGGTTATTATACAGCAGGGGTTACCAACGCGGTGCCCGCGGGTACCGGGTAGCCCGTAAGGACCAGATGAGTAGCCCGCTGGCCTGTTCTAAAAATAGCTCAAATAGCAGCAATTACCAGTGAGCTGCCTCTATTTTTAAATTTTTATTTATTTACTAGCAAGCTGGTATCGCTTTGCTCGACATTTTTAATTCTAAGTGAGACAAAACTCAAATAGAATTTGAAAATCCAAGAAAATATTTTAAAGACTTGGTCTTCACTAACTGACAAGGAAACATAACAGATTTGGTGTCCAGTTCAAAGTGTGACATGATTTATTTAAAAATTTGAGAGTTGACTTTTGTATTTTACATGAGTTATTATTTGTACAAACATGGTGCAAAGTAATTTATGATTTGTTAAAAAATGTTAGTGGCTAGCTAGTTAAAATGGGATATTGTGATTTCACAAGACTGCCTTAGAAGTGATCATTTGAAAATGTTCAATTTGAAAAATGTGCACTTATAGAGAAAATATAAAAATAAAGTGTTGCATATTGATATTTATCTGTTTTTATATATATTTATTGTGAGAAATCATTAAGATAATCAGTGTTTCCACAAAGATAAATATAATTAATTATTAATAATAACAGAGTTAAAGGTAAATTGAGCAAATTGGCTATTTCTGGCAATTTATTTAAGTGTGTATCAAACTGGTAGCCACTGCGATGATGTGGCGACTTGTCTAGGGTGTACCCCGCCTTCCGCCTGATTGTAGCTGAGATAGGCTCCAGCGCCCCCCGCAACCCCAAAGGGAATAAGCGGTAGAAAATGGATGGATGGAAACTGGTAGCCCTTCGCATTAATCAGCACCCAAGAAGTAGCTCTTGGTTTCAAAAAGGTTGGTGGCCCCTGTTATACAGGTTATGGAACGCAAATAAAGTATTGTTGCCGGTTTTTGAATGCATTTTTAAAGTGATTTTGAGGTAGAATTGATTGCTCCCATTAGCTGCATTGCTAGCCACCCAGAACGAGCCGATTCTTATATGTTGGAGTGCAAAAAAAACCAAAAAACTTTCATCATCTTGTCTCTCATAATGGTTGTGAAGTATAGGCAAAATTCCAAACAAAGTGCAGTTCCCCTTTAAGTTAACTTTAGCCTCCTTGCATTAGCAATGTTTTGTAACTGTTCAACAGTTTGTGTCTCCCGCCTTCCGCCAGAGTGCAGCTGGAATGAACTCCAACACCCCCCGCGACCCCGAGAGGGACAAGCGGTAGAAAAATGGACTGAAGGATCGATAGATTGACTCTTTTATTTTAAAAGCATACGTAGTCCACTATACTTCAATAGTTTGCACAATATTTTTATTTGTCTACTACCAGCTTCAAGCTTAAAGGGGAACATTATCACCAGACCTATGTAAGCGTCAATATATACCTTGATGTTGCAGAAAAAAGACCATATATTTTTTTAACTGATTTCCGAACTCTAAATGGGTGAATTTTGGCGAATTAAACGCCTTTCTAATAATCGCTCTCGGAGCGATGACGTCACATCGGGAAGCAATCCGCCATTTTCTCAAACACCGAGTCAAATCAGCTCTGTTATTTTCCGTTTTTTCGACTGTTTTCCGTACCTTGGAGACATCATGCCTCGTCGGTGTGTTGTCGGAGGGTGTAACAACATGAACGGGGACGGATTCAAGTTGCACCAGTGGCCCAAAGATGCGAAAGTGGCAAGAAATTGGACGTTTGTTCTGCACACTTTACCGACGAAAGCTATGCTATGACAGAGATGGCAAGAATGTGTAGATATCCTGCGACACTCAAAGCAGATGCATTTCCAACGATAAAGTCAAAGAAATCTGCCGCCAGACCCCCATTGAATCTGCCGGAGTGTGTGAGCAATTCAGGGACAAAGGACCTCGGTAGCACGGCAAGCAATGGCGGCAGTTTGTTCCCGCAGACGAGCGAGCTAAACCCCCTGGATGTCTTGGCTCACACCGTCCCTTATGCCACCGAAGATGATCAAGAGAAGAATATCGACCCTAGCTTCCCTGGCCTGCTGACATCAACTCCAAAACTGGACAGATCAGCTTTCAGGAAAAGAGCGCGGATGAGGGTATGTCTACAGAATATATTAATTTATGAAAATTGGGCTGTCTGCACTGTCAAAGTGCATGTTGTTGCCAAATGTATTTCATATGCTGTAAACCTAGTTCATAGTTGTTAGTTACCTTTAATGCCAAACAAACACATACCAATCGTTGGTTAGAAGGCGATCGCCGAATTCGTCCTCGCTTTCTCCCGTGTCGCTGGCTGTCGTGTCGTTTTCGTCGGTTTCGCTTGCATACGGTTCAAACCGATATGGCTCAATAGCTTCAGTTTCTTCTTCAATTTCGTTTTCGCTACCTGCCTCCACACTACAACCATCCGTTTCAATACATGCGTAATCTGTTGAATCGCTTAAGCCGCTGAAATCCGAGTCTGAATCCGAGCTAATGTCGCTATAGCTTGCTGTTCTATGCGCCATGTTTGTTTGAGTTGGCATCACTATGTGACGTCACAGGAAAATGGACGGGTGTTTATAACGATGGTTAAAATCAGGCACTTTGAAGCTTTTTTTAGGGATATTGCGTGATGGGTAAAATTTTGAAAAAAACTTCGAAAAATAAAATAAGCCACTGGGAACTGATTTTTAATGGTTTTAACCCTTCTGAAATTGTGATAATGTTCCCCTTTAATGACATGCAGTACCAAGAACGACCTTTTTACATGTTAAAATGCAAAAAAATAAAATAAAATGTGTCTTGTCTCTAATAAGAATTGTGAACGATAGGCAAAATTCCCCAAAAAGTGCAATTCCCCTTTAAGCTCCCACACCGTTTCAAAAGTACTGATTTGGTTGGCACTGGTACCAGAGAATATGTAATTACGATACCTAAAGCTTTTGGCTGCTCTGCCCCATGTTGTTTGAACACCTTTGTAATAAATAACTTACTTTTTCTTAGCTATGTGTGTGTGACAGTGTTAATTTTGACAGCAACAAAACTAAATATGATTGGATTTCATTATGGTCACCATTTTCGTCCTGTTTTTATTCTTGGACTAAAAAGTTAATTTTGTCAATGTGCATTTGTTTTAATTAGTTCACGTCTTATTTTATTCATGGGAAATTAGGTCGTTGACGACCGCTAAGACATAAAACATTAGTCAAGGAAATGAACACTGGTGTGTATGAGTGTTGTTGTGCATGCATGTACTCACTGAGGTAGAAGAAATTTCCAGGCAGGGAGTTATGGTTCATATTATTGTAGGTTAGATCCAAAACTTCAAGTGCTGGCAAGGAACCAAAGCCTCTAGGCAAGTTGCAAAGGCGGTTCATTCTGTGTAGAAATCAACATATGAGCCAATGCTTTGACAAAGACAGTAAACTATCCAAGTAAAAATGAGGACAGAGTGTAACCTGTACTGCTGAACACAAAATATTTGGCAAAATAATAACCTCTAATGCAGGGGTGTCAAACTCGTTTTCATTGAGGGCCACATCGCAATTATGGTTGCCCTCAGAGGGCCGCATTTAACAATGAGTAATATATGAATATACATGTGTATATATATATAATACATTAACACATTTTTTTTTGTAAATTTTACTTAAAAATCTGGCAGCTCAGTCACCGGAATTTTACAGTAAAAGCAGTGGGTTTTTTACAGCATATTAAAAAATGGAATGGAATGGAGAAACAATACCACTGTTTTTAGCGGTAAAATTCAAGCAACAGAGCTGCCAGTTTTGTTTTGTTTTTACCGTAAATTTTTGTTGTTTTAATGGTTTTTTTTTGTTTGTTTTTTAATGTTTTAGTGTCTTACTGTATATGGAAAAAAACAGTACCAAAGTTGATTTTATGGTAAAAAACTCAGTCGGCGGAATTTAACTGTAAAATCTATTGTCAATTTTACAGTCTACAATTTGATGGATAGTTTGTTTTGAAATCATAAGTAAAGCAGATATTTAAGCACAGTATCTATGTTTATTTTAACAAAAACTTATTTATATATATATATATATATATAATATTTTGATTTTGATAATATTGAATTTGAAAAGATATGCAATTGCATGCAGTACATGATTTTTAATGTCAAAAGGGAAAGGATGAATATTTTTAGTAAGAAAATATTTCATTAACGCATATTATTTCCAGGCTTTCGCGGGCCACATAAAATAATGTGGCGAGCCAGATTTGGCCCCCGGGCCTTGAGTTTGACACCTGTGCTCTAATGTGTTGCTGCTGCAACTAGTTTTCTGACAAATGTACTACACCGGCGATCCATACTTGCTTTGGGGGCCACATCTCCAAAAAGCTAAGGATCGGGGGGCCGGACATCTCCCTTCACTATTACTTTCATTTTTCTATAGTCCGGAGAACCAGAGAACCAGTGTCCTCTACAGTAGACATTGAGTGATTTTGGTCTATTTATTTTGTCAGTTACAAGAGAGCTCTGCTGCTTTTAAGTGCCTACTTCAAAAAAGCTGGTCTCTCTATGACAGCACTCCAGTGTTTTTTAAGAAACTGCTGCAAAAATGTGAGTCTCTCATGAGTTTTTTGTACTGAACACGAGGGCCACCAGTTGAATAGCCCAAATGGTGAAAAGGAGAGGACCTAAAATGGAACCCTTAGGAACCCTAACACATACTTGCCAACCCTCCCGGATTTTCCGGGAGACTACCGAAATTCGGCGCCTCTCCCGAAAACCTCCCGGGACAAATTTTCTCCTGAAAATCTCCCGAAATTCAGGCGGACTCAGATCCATGAGGACCTGAGTCCGCAAACCCACAATATAAACAGCATACCTGCCCAATCACGTTATAACTGTAGAATGATGGAGGGCGAGTTCTTGGTTTCTTATGTGGGTTTATTGTTAGGCAGTTTCATTAACGTCCTCCCAGCGCGGCAACAACACCACAACAACAGCAGTCACGTTTTTGTATACCGTAAAGCAGTTCGTCTGCCGTAAACAGCAATGTTGTGACACTCTTAAACAGGACAATACTGCCATCTAGTGCATTTGATGAAAGCACTTTTGTGCGTGCCACACATCAATGCATCATCAGAGAGGGTGTTCAGCATGGGTCGAAAAATAGTGACAGAGAATAGAACAAGGATGGACAATTCAACCCTTAACTCAACAATGAATAGATGAGTGTTATGTGTGTGTGTATATGTGTAAATAAATGAACACTGAAATTCAAGTATTTATTTTATACATATACATATACATACATATATATATATATATGTCTTAATAAGGTTATCCAAAAAATAGTGCTCGATACCGTAGTAGAGCGCAATATATGTATGTGTGGGAAAAAAAATCACAAGACTATTTCATCTCTACAGGCCTGTTTCATGAGGGGGGGTACCCTCAATCATCAGGGGATTTTAATGGGAGCATTTGCATACCATGGTTTGTATAGGGCACAGAGTGGGTGGGTACAGGCTGGCGTAGGGGCGTGGTGATTGGCTCATGTGTTACCTAGGAGGTGTTTCCGTCTATGGCGGCATGCTGTTACAATTTCGCTGCGCTTGTTGAGGGATGACAGGTCTGGACGGTAAATAATAAACAGTTTCTCTTTCAAGCATAGGTTGCATCTTTTATTACCACTATTGTAAGGTGTGCTGGATGCAAGAATTTGCCATGTTATTGAATATTCAACATTATTGTCTTTGAGGTCCCAAATGTGTTTGCTGAGTTCTGTGGTATTTCGCAGGTTTTGGTTCCTGAAAGAAGCCTTGTGATTGTTCCATCTGGTTTTGAATTCTCCCTCGGTTAATCCTACATATGTGTCGGATGTGTTAACGTCCTTGCGTATTACCTTAGATTGGTAGACAACTGATGTTTGTAAGCACCCCCCGTCGAGAGGGCAATCAGGTTTCTTTCGACAGTTACAGCCTTTGTTGGTTTTGGAGTCGCTCTGTCCGGGGGCCGACGGCTCATTTGCAATTGTTTTGTTGTGGTTTGAGATGATTTGTCGTATATTGTTTATGCAGCTGTAGCTCAATTTAATGTTGTTCTTGTTGAATACTTTTCTTAGGGTGTTGTCTTTGGGAAAGTGTTTGTCAATCAGATTGAGGAATTTGTGTCCAATGTTAGTTGAGACGTTTTTGCTGTATGGGGGGTTGCACCAGATGATGTCGTTTCGTTTTCTGTTCTTTTTTGGCTGGTTTCCTGGCGTGGGTTCATAGGTGAGGGTGAAATTGTATCCGCTTTCATCAAGGGCTTTTTGGTACGGGGGGGTTGCTTGGTCCAATTCAGCTTTGCTAGATGACAGCATCGATAGCCTTTTATTGATTCCGGTAGGTATTCTTTTCGTGGTGGTGGGTGGGTGGTTGCTGTCATGGTGCACGTATTGGAGTGTTGTGTTGGGTTTCGTGAATGGTTGGTAGCTGTTATTTCTCAGGTTGAAAGTGACGTCAAGGAAGTTGACGGTTTGCTTGTTGGCTTCAATCGTGATCCGTAGGCCGTTCTCTTTGAAAATTTGGCATATGCGCTTCTTGGTATTCTCGCTGCTCCTTGGCGAGGCGCGACACACTGCCAGTCCGTCATCACGGTAAATATCAAGGTTCAGATTGAGGCTAGCGAGCTGGGAGAGGAGGAAACTCCCAACGAGTTCACACGTTTCTGCTCCGTCAAAACTTCCCATAGTGACGTCAAATGTTGCTTCAATCGTGATCCGTAATATATATATATATATATATATATATATATATATATATTTATTTTATTATATATATATATATATATATATATATATATATATATATATATATAATAAAATAAATATACATATATATACATATATATATATTAAAAAAAAAATATATATATATATATATATATAGCTAGAATTCACTGAACGTCAAGTATTTCCTATATATATATATATATATATATATATATACATATATATATATATATATATATATATATAGGAAATACTTGACTTGGTGAATTCTAGCTGTAAATATACTCCTCCTCTTTTAGCCACGCCCCCAGCCACGCCCCCGTCCCACCCCGACCACACACATTGGATATTGGACCATTCCACCACCACCTCCACCACCAGCACCCCCCACCACTGCGAGGAACAAGCGGTAGAAAATAGATGGATGGATGGACTCACGACACAGAATGTAGTACACACCTTTAGGGACTGACAAGTAAATCTGTACATTTCGAGCAAGACTGTTTAAAAAAACATGCTATCATCAAGGAAAACATCTTAGACTTAGAAAATAATTGCCCATTTGTCTAATAATTATACGATATTGAATATGTTTGGATTACATGTATGCTAGCAAGTCTTTTAAGCATTTAGGGCACAACCCATTTGTAATCATATGATCAGATTTGAACACTATTATGTGTACATATTTTTAACCCTTCCCAAATATTACTACAGTATTATTAAATTACTTAAATTTTTTCATGCTGTTATGGCACATTTAGATCTGGCAGAGGCATTCGACACTTGTGAACACAAATTTTAACATCTCGTCTTAAAGGCATTGTGCGAAAGTGGTTCAAATCGTATCTGACAGACAGGTTTTTCGCTGTCAACCTTGGACATTTTTCTTCTAAAATAAAAAAAAGGCCTATCGATCAATTTCGGGTCTGGTATTATTATCCCTTTACATGCTGCCACTGAGATCAATTAAAAAACCCAACATTAAATCCCTTTCATTTCTTTGCCTAAGTGTGTTTTGGCAGTGTGACATACCCAAGATTAAGGTATTTCAACTTCTGAAGACTACTAATTTGAGTTGGCAGCTCTTCAATCTGGTTGTTGAACATGTTCAGGACCTCCAGATTTTTCAGCTCTGAGATGTTAGCAGGAACCACTGGAAAAGAAAAACAAATAAAAAACATGAATAAATTGTATTATTTACACAGACATGGAGAATGGCAAATACCCAGTGTCACCCATACATTCATTTACTTTTGGGGGCCTGCCAAAAATAAATTTAGGGCCCCCACAGGTTAAAAAACCCAAAACAAATCCACCTTCCTGGTGATATACAGTAGGTGCTTCCATCTCCTGGCAATCATGACTCAAAACATTGACACCATTATTTGTCTTAAAATTAGAGTTTAGGTTTGAGCAACAGACAAATGTTGTCCCCTACCACAAGTTATCTGCTAACAATACCTACCGTATTTTTCGGACTATAAGTCGCAGTTTTTTTCATAGTTTGGCCGGGGGTGCGACTTATACTCAGGAGCGACTTATGTGTGAAATGATTAACACATTACTGTAAAATATCAAATAATATTATTTATCTCATTCACGTAAGAGACTAGACGTATAAGATTTCATGGGATTTAGTGATTAGGAGTGACAGATTGTTTGGTAAACGTATAGCATGTTCTATATGTTATAGTTATTTGAATGACTCTTACCATAATATGTTACGTTAACATACCAGTTGGTTATTTATGCCTCATATAACGTACACTTATTCAGCCTGTTGTTCACTATTCTTTATTTATTTTAAATTGCCTTTCAAATATCTATTCTTGGTGTTGGCTTTTATCAAATGAATTACCCCCAAAAATGTGACTTATACTCCAGTGCGACTTATATATGTTTTTTTCCTTCTTTATTATGTATTTTCGGCCAGTGCAACTTATACTTCGGAGTGACTTATACTCCGAAAAATACGGTAATCACTTTTGCTTTGGTTGATGCACTTGGCCGAGTAAACCCAACAACCTGCCTTTCAGAACCACAATAAAGAGGCAGCAGTTTTAAATATTTTAAACGACATCAGGTGGAATTTAGATAATAAAAAGCTTACAGAGTTGGTTCTGCTGGATCTAAGCGCCACTTTTAATACAGTAGATCAGTCGAGTTTTGACAAAATGAAAGGATTTTAAGTGCACCTTATAGTCGGGAAAATATGGTAGTTGTTCTTTTTTTCCGTTTTTGGGTCTTGAAAAAAAATATTTAAAAACCAGCTGTTACTTTTGGTTTTATTTTTGATACATTAATGCAGTGTTTTTCAACCACTGTGCCGCGGCACACTAGTGTGCCGTGAGATCCAGGCTGGTGTGCCGTGGAAGATTATCTAATTTCACCTATTTGGGTTAAAAATATTTTTGGCAAACGAGTAAGTATAGCCTGCAAATTATGTGTTGTTGAGTGTCGGTGCTGTCTAGAGCTCGGCAGAGGACCCGTGTAATACTCTTCCATTTCAGTAGGTGGCAGCCGGTAGCTAATGCTTTGTAGATGTCGGAAACAGCGGGAGGCAGTGTGCAGGTAAAAAGGTGTCTATTGCTTAAACCAAAAATAAACAAAAAGGCATTGGAGCTTAGGGAAGGCTATGCAGAACAAAACTAAAACTGAACTGGCTACAAAGTAAACAACAATAGAATGCTGGATGACAGCAAAGACTTACTGTGGAGCAAAGACTTACTGTGGAGCCAAGACGGCGTCCACAAAGTACATCCGAACATGACATGACAATCAACAATGTCCCCACAAAAGGATAAAAACAACTGAAATATTCTTGATTGCTAAAACAAAGCAGGTGCGGGGAATAGCGCTCAAAGGAAGACATGAAACTGCTACAGGAAAGTACCAAAAAAAGAGAAAAAGCCAATAAAATAGGAGCGCAAGACAAGAACTAAAGCACTACACACAGGAAAACAGCAAAAAACTCAAAATAAGTCACGGCGTGGTGTGACAGGTCGTGACAGTACACCTACTTTGAGACAAGAGCTATATTGATGCACGGTTGGTTCCGGTTTAAAGTCATATCCAACAATTGCGGCTTTTTACTGTCAACTGAGTTTCGTTTTTTAATGATTTCTGCTGGTGGTGTGCCTCCGGATTTTTTTAACGCAAAAAATGTGCCTTGGCTCAAAAAAGGTTGAAAAACACTGCATTAATGAACGAACATTACACCGACTCATTTGCAGAAGAATAGCCAATTAGTAAGTTGTTCAATAGCTGCAGCCCTTCATCAAAATTAAAATAATAAAAAAGAACATTGCATTCAACATACTTAAAATCATTTTAGGTGGCTTACCTGTGAGCTTGTTGTGGCTGAGGACCAACTGAGTGATGTTGGACAAAGTGACTGAGAAGACAAGGAACAAACAATGAGCTTTTTAATTTCTTAACAAAGGCTGCGGGGGGACTGATCACATGATTAGTGAGACCAAACATAGTAAATGTTGCAATGTTTTTGTGGTAAAATACCCGAGTTTGTCAATCAAATTTTCCAGAGAAGAAAAATATTTTGTCAATGTGTCATGATTAAACTGGCATTAAAAACCCCTAAAGGCTTAGTTGGCCACATGCGTGGACAGCACCTTTTAGCTCTTATTTCCAAAATTGTGTACACTACTGAAACGGGGTCTTGTGTGCTTATGTGGACACTTATACTGCCATCTGGTGGTGTCAGAAGAGTATAACATACAATGGAATTTGAGGGGGAAAAAAGTGTAAAAATAAGAATTAGCATGTCACTAAACATGAAGTACACGTTTGTTACTTATGGACTAAGTACATCATATCAAAAGATGATTCTTAGTTTTTATTCTAATTAGGGTACAATAAGCCCAAATAGCAAAGAGAAATAAAAAAAGCATGTAAACAAACAGCTTGGGCCTTAAGAGGTTAAAGACATTCAGAATAGATAACGCGTAAGAGCACAATAATTGCATAATGATTTTAAAAATCCTGAATCCAAACACCGATCCATATCACCCCAAAAATATAATCACTTGTTTCCGATCTAATTTCTGACATTTCATGAAAGTTTCATCAAAATCCTCTGATAACTTTTTGAGCTACTGCATATTGCTAACTACTAAGCACTAACTCACAAACAAAGAGACAAACCCCAGCAAATAAGTAACCTTTTTACAAGCAGGAAATAGGGATAGGCCTAAAATCTATATTGCGATATATATTGTGGCCTCCTGCGATAACAATATATTATTTGGAATCTAAATGACAATACAACCATTTCAAAATGGGTTACAAAAGGCTCCTAATTTGGCTGCTGACATGCTGTAATTATTATACGCTGGCAGTGATGGGAAAGCTACTTGGAAAATGGAGCAAGCTAAGCTACAAGTTACTCTCAATTAAATATAGCTAAGCTATCCCCAGAGATTGTAGCAAGCTACACAACAAGCTCCACGGCAAAAGTAGCTTGCAACATCAAAGCTACTGTATATGACCCCCAGTATGACATGCATTAAGCTACAGACTCCCATTTAACAGCATTTCTATCTATGGGCCCACATGTATAATATCAATGTTAATTAATGTAACTGAGAGTGTGCAAATGGACCCAATAATAGTCCATTACTATTAACTATCTGTCATTTAGCTGGGGACACCCTACAACAGGGGTGTCAAACTCATTTTAGATCGGGGGCCACATGGAGAAAATCTACTCCCAAGTGGGCCTGACTGGTAAAATCACGGCACAATAACTTAAAAATAAAGACAACTTCAAATTATTTTCTTTGTTTAAAAATAGAACAAGCACATTATGAAAATGTACAAATCATGTTTTTTTTTTTACAATTACATGTTGCGGTTAATAGTAGTGATGTCCGATAATATCGGATATTATCGGCCGATAAATGCTTTAAAATGTAATATCGGAAATTATCGGTATCAAAATTATCGGTATCGGTTTCAAAAAGTAAAATGTATGACTTTTTAAAACGCCGCTGTGTACACGGACGTAGGGAGAAGTACAGAGCGCCAATAAACCTTGAAGGCACTGCCTTTGCGTGCCGGCCCAGTCACATAATATCTACGGCTCTACACACACACAAGTGAATGCAAGGCGCACTTGATCAACAGCCAAACAGGTCACACTGAGGGTGGCCGTATAAACAACTTTAACACTGTTACAAACATGCGCCACACTGTGAACCAACACCAAACAAGAATGACAAACACATTTCGGGAGAACATCTGCACCGTAACACAACACAAACACAAAAGAACAAATAACCAGAACCCCTTGCAGCACTAACTCTTCCGGGACGCTACAATATACACACCCAGCTACCCCCCCAACCCTGCCCACCTCAACCTCCTCATGCTCTCTCAGGGAGAGCATGTCCAAAATTCCAAGCTGCTGTTTTGAGGCATGTTAAAAAAAATAATGCACTTATTAACTTCCATAATAAATATAGCAGTGCCATGTTGGCACTTTTTTCCATAACTTGAGATGAAGTTGTTCTCTTTTTTTTGGAAAACCTTGTTACATTGTTTAATGCATCCAGCAGGGCATCACAACAAAATTAGGCATAATAATGTGTTAATTCCACAACTGCATATATCGGTATCAGTAATTAAGAGTTGGAAAATATCGGAATATCGGATATCGGTAAAAAAAAGCCATTATCGGACATCTGTAGTTAATAGTATTCTATCTTTATTTGTCGTTATTTATACTTTCTGAATAAATTATGTGATAATGTTCATCAGTCAACTCATTGGTGTTAATTTTCAATCTATCAAGACAAAAAAATAATATCAACATCCAATTACAGTCTTGTTCACGAGTGGGGGAAGAGTGGATCGTGAGATCGACAGGCGGATCGGTGCGGCGTCTTCAGTAATGCGGACGCTGTATCGATCCGTTGTGGTGAAGAAGGAGCTGAGCCGGAAGGCAAAGCTCTCAATTTACCGGTCGATCTACGTTCCCATCCTCACCTATGGTCATGAGCTTTGGGTCATGACTGAAAGGACAGGATCACGGGTACAAGCGGCCGAAATGAGTTTCCTCCGCCGGGTGGCGGGGCTCTCCCTTAGAGATAGGGTGAGAAGCTCTGTCATTCGGGGGGAGCTCAAAGTAAAGCCGCTGCTCCTCCACATCGAGAGGAGCCAGATGAGGTGGTTCGGGCATCTGGTCAGGATGCCACCCGAACGCCTCCCTAGGAAGGTGTTTCGGGCACGTCCGACCGGTAGGAGGCCACGGGGAAGACCCAGGACACGTTGGGAAGACTATCTCTCCCGGCTAGCCTGGGAACGCCTCGGGATCCCCCGGGAGGAGCTGGACGAAGTGGCTGGGGAGAGGGAAGTCTGGGCTTCCCTGCTTAAGCTGCTGCCCCCGTGACCCGACCTCGGATAAGCGGAAGAAGATGGATGGATGGATGGCAATTACAGGATGGTATTTATGTAGTTTGCTCATTTTCCTCGACTGGTGCACTAATGTGCTTTTTTATTTTATTTTTTTACATATGTAGCATAATCTACAACGACACAAATAACTGCTATTGCGACATCTAGTGGACACATTTAGAACAGCAGTTTCTTTCATTCAAAAATTCGGCTCATTTTTATACTTAGCAAACTCTTCCAGCGGGCTGGATAAAACCTGTTTGCGGGCCATACGTTTAACACCCCTGCCCTACAACTACCTCTAGGGCGGTGTTTTTCAACCACTGTGCCGCGGCACACTAGTGTGCTGTAAGATCTTGACTGATGGGCCGTGGAAAATTTTGCAATTAATTGTTCTAAGAAATATTTTTTGCAAACCAATAATTATAATCTACAAATACAAAAATGGGTCTAATTTGAGATAAGAGAATTAGTGATGCATGGATGGTTATTTTTTTTTTATGTTTATTTACACAGGAAAGATCCCATTGAGATTAAGAATCTCTTTTTCAAGAGAGTCCTGCACATTCATACACCAGTGTAGGTGCCACTTGGGAGATAGGTGGGCCGTGATTAGGATGGCGGAAGCTGTCATCGAACCTGCAACACTCAAGTTGCTGGCACGGCCGCTCTACCATCCGAGCCACGCCGTCCCAAACGCCGTTACGATTATGGTAGGAATTAATATTGAATTAATATTGAACAATCCCGTCAGGTATTTTATGAGAACCACTTTATATTCTCAATATTGGCTACTGAGGCTCATTTCTTAACATTGTCTGCTAGTGGTGTGCCTCGGGATTTCTTCCAATGAAAAAACGTGCCTTGGCTCAAAAAAGGTTAAAAAAACACTGCTCTAGGGGTCCCCACACCCACTGTATATATTTATTCAGTTTGCCTTTTCTTTGGCCCACCCCTATAATGTTATTCATTTTCTCTGCCTACAGTAAAAAACAGCATCTATCTATATCTTGACAAAAAACAATGACTTGTGTGTTGTTTGGGAACAGTTGGTAATGATTATATGCAGTAAAACTTTTCATGACCTCAACTCACCTTGATGAGTGTTCCTAAATTTGTGTTGGAAGTCTTAGATGAATAGAGCAGTTATAATTTTGGTTTACACAGTAAAGAACTAAAAACTAAGATTTTTGGCATTGTGTTGTCTGAACGCATACATTTGTCTACATATGACCAAGGACACGCATTATTGTGGGTTTTCTGCCCGTACTCTTCCTCACTAAAGGAAAAAAACAAATTTGTAGGAGAGAATCCTTCTGCCATTTACTTTTTTTGAGTGGTCAGCTTGAAGCGTCCCTCTGTCTCCGACTCCCTCGGTTTCGATGACCCTCCTTATCTTCCCTCTGATTGGCCAGTCCGTAATGTTTTGCCCTAACCTTAGCAAATTGTGACTCATCATAGGAACACCAACCAACCATCGTGGATTTTCTCATTAATCCAGGTCATAGTAATTTCTCCTTTTTTGGGCCTGTATTTGCAGTCCATTTTCTCTCTTTGTAGCTTGTAGCTTTGCTACATGTAGCTTTTCACTGCGCATCACTGTATGCTGGGTTTTGTCAGAACTGTTATTAATCCATTTTATAATTTTATGTTATTGTCTGTTTACTTTCTGTTGTAACATGGTTCTATCAACACTTCTGTTAAAACATAATGAGCACTTATTATTCTGTTGTTTGGCTGCTTTACATTAGTTTGGGGTGATAGTACAAATTTGTGTTTCGATCTAATACCAGGTAGTTACAGGGGCAGTATTGATCATACCAATGCTGGTACCTAAAATTTTCAGGATCATTGAATAATTCAATTTCTGACTACAATTATAATCAGACGAAAAAACACAGGATGGCGGTATAACAATATCAGTATTCCTCCTATTGGCTCTGATTTAACTTTTCAACTTATTTTAAAGATCATGAGCTTTGGGTTATGACCGAAAGGACAAGATCACGGGTACAAGCGGCCGAAATGAGTTTCCTCCGCCGGGTGGCGGGGCTCTCCCTTAGAGATAGGGTGAGAAGCTCTGCCATCCGGGAGGAGCTCAAAGTAAAGCCGCTGCTCCTCCACATCGAGAGGAGCCAGATGAGGTGGTTCGGGCATCTGGTCAGGATGCCACCCGAACGCCTCCCTAGGGAGGTGTTTAGGGCACGTCCGACCGGTAGGAGGCCGCGGGGAAGACCCAGGACACGTTGGGAAGACTATGTCTCCCGGCTGGCCTGGGAACGCCTCGGGGTCCCACAGGAAGAACTGGACGAAGTGGCTGGGGAGAGGGAAGTCTGGGCGTCCCTGCTTAGGCTGCTGCCCCCGCGACCCGACCTCGGATAAGCGGAAGAAGATGGATGGATGGATGGATGGAACTTATTTTAAAGAGTTTGTAAAGAATAATGACAAAATATTTTTTGGTAATAATCAGCCCTTTGAGACACTTGTGATTTAGAGCTATATAAATAATCATTGATTGATACTAAGAAATCTCAATCTAATCACTGTAGTATCGATCATATACTGATTCTATACTTGATATTGTTAGTGTCGTTATTTGTATCGATCCACCCACCTTTGTTTACATTCAAGAGCTCTATCTTACGGGGTTAGCATATCCTCCTATGTTGGGTAGTGTAGCATGTTTAGCTAATAATTGTCCTTCAGTGATAATGGTACGTGTAAGAAACAGTAGCTTTATTTGCTCTCTCTCTCTCTCTCTCTCTCTCTCTAAGTCAGACCTACATTGTTTCAATGTCCATTTCTCTGGTGATACAATTGTTGATGACTGAAGTGTTGTTGACAACCATGACAACCAAACCTACCCCCCCCCCCCCCCCCCCCACATCCCGGATTGCAAATAATGTAAATAATTCAATGTATATACTCTGATGATTATCTTGTGTGATGACTGTATTATGATGATAGTATATATCTGATAGTATATATCGTTATCATGAATCAATTTAAGTGGACCCTGACTTAAACAAGTTGAAAAACTTATTCGGGTGTTACCATTTAGTGGTCAATTGTACAGAATATGTACTTCACTGTTCAATCTACTAATAAAAGTCTCAATCAATAAAAAAAAATTGTTTCTTTTAACTTGGACACACACATCTATAACTTTGGCCATTAAAAGCCAGTCATTTCCAGGAGTTATCTCACCTTCTGAGTAACCTCTGATTTACTAATGGGTTCTCATGTTGTAAAAATGCATACTTGCCAACCCTCCCGGATTTTCCGGGAGACCCCCGAAATTCAGCGCCTCTCCCGAAAACCTCCCGGGACAAATTTTCTCCCGAAAATCTCCCGAAATTCAGGCGGACCTGAGTGACGTGTCGACAGCCTGTTTTCACGTCCGCTTTCCCACAATATAACAGCGTGCCTGCCCAATCACGTTATAACTGTAGAATGATGGAGGGCGAGATCTCGGTTTCTTATGTGGGTTTATTGTTAGGCAGTTTCATTAACGTCCTCCCAGCGCGGTAACAACACACAACAACAGCAGTCACGTTTTCGTCTACCGTAAAGCAGTTCGTCTGCCGTAAACAGCAATGTTGTGACACTCAAACAGGACAATACTGCCATCTACTGTACATGCATATGTGACAATAACATCTACAGCTTTTAGAGGGTGCAGTGCACAACTGCGCACACAACAAGGAGAAGAAGCAGAATGCATCATCAGAGAGGGTGTTCAGCATGGTTAGAAAAATAGTGACAGAGAATAGAACAAGGATGGACAATTCAACCCTTAACTCAACAATGAGTAGATGAGTGTTATGTGTGTGTATATGTGTAAATAAATGAACACTGAAATTCAAGTATTTCCCTTTATATATATATATATATATATATATGTGTATAAAGAGAAATACTTGAATTTAGCTATATACATATATATATAGCTAATTATATTATTATATATATAATTAAGCTATATATATATATATATATAGCTAGAATTCACTGAAAGTCAAATGGTAAAATGGTAAATGGGTCGTACTTGTATAGCGCTTTTCTACCTTTTTAAGGAATTCAAAGCGCTTTGACACTATTTTCCACATTCACACATTCACACACTGATGGCGGGAGCTGCCATGCACGGCGCTAACCAGTCCCATCAGGAGCAAGGGTGAAGTGTCTTGCTCAAGGACACAACGGACGTGACTAGGTTGGTAGAAGGTGGGGATTGAACCAGGAACCCTCAGATTATATATATATATATATATATATATATATATATATATGAAATACTTGACTTGGTGAATTCTAGCTGTAAATATACTCCTCCCCTTTTAACCACGCCCCCTGACCATGCCCCCCACCTCCCGAAATCGGAGGTCTCAAGGTTGGCAAGTATGTAAAAATGTGTAGAATAAATTACACTTCAATATTTCTGTCAACGAAGATTTGCTTCAGTCTGCGACACAGTCATTTTGATAGTAGGCTATTATAGCTAATTTAGACACTTACGTCATGTGTTGCCTTCATTATAAGACATATATACGGCTCCAGACAGATTATTTTTTTGTATTTTTGGTCCAATATGGCTCTTTCAACGTTTTGGGTTGCCGACCCCTGGCCTAGGTAATAATGCATTCTTTCAGCATCTATTTGTTTTTGTCACACTTTTTTTCTAAAACGCAGGGGCGTGTCTTAGCACTGAAATAGTTTTTTTAATGCTCAAAACAGTTTTTTCGTAGTTAATGAATAAATGCGTTCTTACACAATCCTGGTACATCCAACATGTTCGAAATGCCTCTGTCGCACATCTCCACTTCTGGGAGGTTTTTTTCTCGAGTCTCGTCTACAATTTTCTTCAGTGACTTGGACATTTTTCTGAGGGCAGAAAGACAAAAATATGTTCAAACTCGCGTCGAGGAAAGTCATCCCAACATTTATCACCATATACAAAAAGTGGGAGTAGTTATTAGGACGCCTTACCTTGGTGAAAGGGAGTGACAAATATAAGACTTCAAGCTCGGGCTGCGCCAGTCTTGTGTATGAAAAGCAACATACCAAAAAAGGGTATAGCGTTCAATACACAGGGAGAGAGCTTTTTCTTCTTTTTCTACATTGGAACTAAGTGACGCTACTGCCACCTTTTGGTTGTTGTCGGAACCACTGCTTTGCCTGCAATGCGTTGCCAGATGGGAAACATACTGTCTGGCAAGCTACTTTGCTCCTTTCCGTCCTATACATCAGTGGTTCTCAACCTTTTTTTCAGTGATGTACCCCCTTGTGAACATTTTTTTAATTCAAGTACCCCCTAATCAGAGCAAAGCATTTTTGGTTGAAAAAAAGAGATAAAGAAGTAAAATACAGCACTATGTCATCAGTTTCTCATTTATTAAATTGTATAACAGTGCAAAATATTGCTCATTTGTAGTGGTCTTTCTTGAACTATTTGGAAAAAAAGATATAAAATAACTAAAATAAACAAGTGATTCAATTATAAATAAAGATTTCTACTCTTAGAAGTAATCATCAAGTTAAAGTGCCCTCTTTGGGGATTGTAATAGAGATCCATCTGGATTCATGAACTTAATTCGAAACATTTCTTCATAAAAAAATAAATCTTTAAAGGGGAACATTATCACAATTTCAGAATTGTTAAAACCATTAAAAATCAGTTCCCAGTGGCTTATTATATTTTTCGACGTTTTTTTCAAAATTTTACCCATCACGCAATATCCCTAAAAAAAGCTTCAAAGTGCCTGATTTTAACCATCGTTATAAACACCCGTCCATTTTCCTGTGACGTCACATAGTGAAGCCAACACAAACAAACATGGCGGAAAGAACAGCAAGCTATAGCGACATTAGCTCGGATTCAGACTCGGATTTCAGAGGCTTAAGCGATTCAACAGATTACGAATGTATTGAAACGGATGGTTGTAGTGTGGAGGCAGGTAGCGAAAACGAAATTGAAGAAGAAACTGAAGCTATTGAGCCATATCGGTTTGAACCGTATGCAAGCGAAACCCACGAAAACGACACGACAGCCAGCGACACGGGAGAAAGCGAGGACGAATTCGGCGATCGCCTTCTAACCAACGATTGGTATGTGTTTGTTTGGCATTAAAGGAAACTAACAACTATGAACTAGGTTTACAGCATATGAAATACATTTGGCAACAACATGCACTTTGAGAGGGCTTCACGGTGGCAGAGGGGTTAGTGCATCTGCCTCACAATACAAAGGTCCTGAGTAGTCTTGGGTTCAATCCCGGGCTCGGGATCTTTCTGTGTGAAGTTTGCATGTCCTCCCCGTGACTGCGTGGGTTCCCTGCGGGTACTCCGGCTTCCTCCCACTTCCAAAGACATGCACCTGGGGATAAGTTGATTGGCAACACTAAATTGGCCCTAGTGTGAGGATGTGAGTGTGAATGTTGTCTGTCTATCTGTGTTGGCCCTGCGATGAGGTGGCGACTTGTCCAGGGTGTACCCCGCCTTCCGCCCGATTGTAGCTGAGATAGGCTCCAGCGCCCCCCGCGACCCCAAAAGGGAATAAGCGGTAGAAAATGGATGGATGGATGGATGCACTTTGAGAGTGCAGACAGCCCAATTTTCATCAATTAATATATTCTGTAGACATACCCTCATCCGCGCTCTTTTCCTGAAAGCTGATCTGTCCAGTTTTGGAGTTGATGTCAGCAGGCCAGGGAAGCTAGGGTCGATAGGGGGTTTAGGTCGCTCGTCTGCGGGAACAAACTGCCGCCATTGCTTGCCGTGCTACCGAGGGCCTTTGTCCCTGAATTGCTCACACACTCCGGCAGATTCAATGGGGGTCTGGCGGCAGATTTCTTTGACTTTATCGTTGGAAATGCATCTGCTTTGAGTGTCGCAGGATATCCACACATTCTTGCCATCTCTGTCGTAGCATAGCTTTCGTCGGTAAAGTGTGCGGAACAAACGTCCAATTTCTTGCCACTTTCGCATCTTTGGGCCACTGGTGCAACTTGAATCCGTCCCTGTTCGTGTTGTTACACCCTCCGACAACACACCGACGAGGCATGATGTCTCCAAGGTACGGAAAACAATCGAAAAAACGGAAAGTAATAGAGCTGAATTGACTCGGTGTTTGAGAAAATGGCGGATTGCTTCCCGATGTGACGCCACGTTGTGACGTCATCGCTCCGAGAGCGAATATTAGAAAGACGTTTAGTTCGCCAAAATTCACCCATTTAGAGTTCGGAAATATATGGTCTTTTTTCTGCAACATCAACGTATATATTGACGCTTACATAGGTCTGGTGATAATGTTCCCCTTTAAAGGCCTACTGAAATGCGATTTTCTTATTTAAACAGGGATAGCAGGTCCATTTTATGTGTCATACTTGATCATTTCGCGATATTTCCATATTTTTGCTGAAAGCACCCGATTGTAGCTGAGATAGGCTCCAGCGCCCCCCGCGACCCCAAAGGGAATAAGCGGTAGAAAATGGATGGATGGATGGCATTTAGTAGAGAACATCGACGATAAAGTTCGCAACTTTTGGTCGCTGATAAAAAGCCTTGCCTGTACCGGAAGTAGCAGCCGAGTAGCGTGACGTCACAGGTTGTGGAGCTCCTCACATCTGCACATTGTTTACAATCATGGCCACCAGCAGAGAGAGCGATTCGGACCGAGAGAGCGATTCGGACCGAGAAAGCGACGATTTCCCCATTAATTTGAGCGAGGATGAAAGATTCGTGGATGAGGAAAGTGAGAGTGAAGGACTAGAGGGCAGGGGGAGCGATTCAGATAGGGAAGATGCTGTGAGAGGCGGGTGGGACCTGATATTCAGCTGGGAATGACTAAAACTGTAAATAAACACAAGACTCTATTAGCCACAACACAACCAGGCTTATATTTAATATGCCACAAATTAATCCCGCATAACAAACACCTCCCCCCTCCCGTCCATATAACCCGCCAATAGAACTCAAACACCTGCACAACACACTCAATCCCACAGCCCAAAGTACCGTTCACTTCCCCAAAGTTCATACAGCACATATATTTCCCCAAAGTCCCCAAAGTTACGTACGTGACATGCACATAGCGGCACGCACGTACGGGCAAGCGATCAAATGTTTGGAATCCGCAGCTGCATGCGTACTCACGGTACCGCGTCAGCGCATCCAACTCAATGTCCTCCTGGTAAGAGTCTCTGTTGTCCCAGTTCTCCACAGGCCAATGGTAAAGTTTGACTGTCATCTTCCGGGAATGTAAACAATGAAACACCGGCTGTGTTTGTGTTGTTGCTGCAGTCGGCCGCAATACGCCGCTTCCCACCTACAGCTTTCTTCTTTGCTGTCTCCATTGTTCATTGAACAAATTGCAAAAGATTCACCAACACAGATGTCCAGAATACTGTGGAATTTTGCGATGAAAACAGACGACTTAATAGCTGGCCACCATGCTGTCCCAAAATGTCCTCCACAATCCGTGACGTCACGCGCTGACGTCATCATACCGAGACGTTTTCAGCAGGATATTTCGCGCGAAATTTAAAATTGCACTTTAGTAAGCTAACCCGGCCGTATTGTCATGTGTTGCAATGTTAAGATTTCATCATTGATGTATAAACTATCAGACTGCGTGGTCGGTAGTAGTGGGTTTTAGTAGGCCTTTAACATCAATATTTATGGAACATGTCCACAAAAAATCTAGCTGTCAACACTGAATATTGCATTGTTGCATTTCTTTTCACAGTTCTTTTTGACAGACATTTTAGTGAGGGTCAAACCATCATGGCATGGGGGAAAACTCTGGGTTTATGGTAATGAATGGAATAGCCTACTTGATTTGATGTTCAGTTTATGAACTTACATTCATATTTTGTTGAAGTATTATTCAATAAATATATTTATAAAAGATTTTTGAATTGTTGCTATTTTTAGAATATTTAAAAAAAAATCTCACGTACCCTTTGGCATAACTTCAAGTACCCTCAGGGGTACGCATACCCCCATTTATAATAAAAATAAATACATTTTGCTGACGATACAAATTTGTTTACCTCACACAGGAGCCTACTCGGTCTACAAGAAACTGTCAATTCAGAGCTTGTGAAAGTGGATTCTTGGTTCAAATGTGTAATAAGGTCTCACTTAATGTTAATAAAACACATTTTATTTTATTTCATTCTAATAAAAACCGGACAAATACTGAGCACTGCCATTTCAACATCAATGGGCAGGAAATACAGAGTGAACTACATAAAAATTCCTGGGGGTCATCATTGACGAATACCTCCATTTCAAATGTCACATTAGCCATCTGTTAAACAAATTATTCAAATATGTTGGCCTGTTCTTTCGCCTCTGTCATTATCTTCCTCTTTATGCTCTACTTACTCTATACCAGTGTTTCTTCACCTTGTTGGAGGTACCGAGCCCCACCAGTTTCATATGCGCATTCACCGAACCCTTCTTTAGTGAAAAATAAAATGTTTTTTTTTTTTTTCAAATTCAAGAAAAAGTTATATGTTTTTTTACTGGTGCACAAAATGAACCGTGCATGAAAGTCACCTTGTTCAAAGAACAAAACCAACACAGTGCATGAACTCACAACAAATTACACACCTTACACACATTACTATGAATTGATTAACGTCATACTTGCCAACCCTCCCGGATTTTCCGGGAGACTCCCGAAATTCAGCGCCTCTACCGAAAACCTCCCGGGACAAATTTTCTCCCGAAAAACTCCCGAAATTCAGGCGGACCTGAGTGACGTGTTGACAACACACAACAACAAGTGTCTACCGTAAAGCAGTTTGTCTGCCGTAAACAGCAATGTTGTGACACTTTTAAACAGGACAATACTGCCATCTACTGTACATGCATATGTGACCCACCCATAATGTGTCACATTTTTGTGTTGATTTATTTATTTTATTTTGTGGTTTGAATTCGTTTTTGGAGCTGTCATTACACATTTATCAGTATTCACATTGGTCAGTAGGGGGCAGTAGGGCGTTTCTTCCTAATTGAATGCTATCACCTGCACACCGGAAGTGTCTTGTCATTCTGATGAGCGCGACCAGTCTGTGAACAATTGAAACGTCCTGTGTGCTTTTTCCTCCTGTATAACAGGTTAGTTTTGGTGAATCAACTCACTGAATAATATCCATGTGATCTTTATAAGTTTAAGTACACATTCTGATGGTGGAGCCTAACTCTAAAGTGTTTGTGAGTTGTAGTTTGTAAATGAACACTGAAATTCAAGTATTTATTTTATATATATATATATATATATATATATATATATATATATATATATATATATAGCTAGAATTCACTGAAAGTCAAGTATTTCTTATATATATATATATCTTAACCACGCTCCCCGCCCCACCCCCGACCACGACCCCGCCCCCACCCCCCACCTCCCGAAATCGGCGGTCTCAAGGTTGGCAAGTATGATTAACGTGGACCCCGACTTAAACAAGTTGAAAAACGTATTCGGGTGTTACCATTTAGTGGTCAATTGTACGGAATATGTACTGTACTGTGTAAACTGTACTGTTTCATATAATGTATTCTCTTCCTTTGCAATCTGCTAGTAAAAGTTTCAATCAATCATTCAAAAAAACCTGCAAATCAGATGGAAAATTTTTTGGGGGTATCCATAATACGGGGCCAAGGAGAAGTTTTCATTTACACGATAATTCGGATGTGTCTTTACCCCTGAGGCCGACTCACCGAACCCCTAGGGTTCGATCGAACCCAGGTTTAGAACCAGTGCTCTATACAAAACTCTCTTTGAACCACATCTAAACTACTGTAATGTCATCTGGTGTAACACCTTCCCTAGCTACCATCACAAATTAGGAATCCATGCAAAAGAAAATCATACGGGCCCTGTCATGGTCCAAGTTTAATGCCCCAACTCGACATCTATTCCATAATTATCATCTCTTAAGACTGACAGAGTTCAATATTTATCACAATGCTTGTCTAACCTATCAATTCATCCACAGGCTGAATCTCAGTCATCCCTCCCTGGTGCAGATGTTTGGTTGTTGTTATCAAAAGTTAACTTAGCATGTATGTTGGACAAACACGCACATTTGTCCACTCTCTTCGTCTTGTTCCTGATCCCTCTTTTCACGCAACCCTAAATGAGATAAAATGTGTGTGTCTTTGCAAAGATAAAAAGACAGGGTGTATTTGTTGTTTTGTCCTTGAACAGAACAAAGTGAAGGAGTGAGACTCCTTGATTCACACAAATAGATCCTAGACTGACCATACGTCCTCTTTTCCCCGGACATGTCCTCTTTTGCGGAGCTGTCCGGGCGGAGTTTCCTGAAGGCCTACTGAAACCCACTACTACCGACCACGCAGTCTGAAAGTTTATATATCAATGATGAAATCTTAACATTGCAACACATGCCAATACGGCCGGGTTAGCTTACTAAAGTGCAATTTTAAATTTTGTGCGAAATATCCTGCTGAAAACGTCTCGGTATGATGACGCCTGCGCATGATGTCACGGATTGTAGAGGACATTTTGGGACAGCATGGTGGCCAGCTATTAAGTCGTCTGTTTTCATCGCACAATTCCACAGTATTCTGGACATCTGTGTTGGTGAATCTTTTGCAATTTGTTCAATGAACAATGGAGACCGCAAAGAAGAAAGCTGTAGGTGGGAAGCGGTGTATTGCGGCAGGTGTTGTGCCGGATAACGCACCCCCGCCGTAGAATGCACCCCCTGACTGTTGTGCCGGATAACACAGCCGGTGTTTCATTGTTTACATTCCCGGAAGATGACAGTCAAGCTTTACCATTGGCCTGTGGAGAACTGGGACAACAGAGACTCTTACCAGGAGGACTTTTGAGTTGGATGCGCAGACGCGGTACCGTGAGTACGCATGCAGCTGCGGCTTCCAAACATTTGATTGCTTGCCCGTACGTGCGTGCCGCTATGTGCATGTCACGTACGTAACTTTGGGGAAATATATGTGCTGTATGAACTTTGGGGAGGTGAACGGTACTTTGGGCTGTGGGATTGAGTGTGTTGTGCAGGTGTTTGAGTTGTATTGGCGGGTTATATGGACGGTAGGGGGGAGGTGTTTGTTATGCCGGATTAATTTGTGGCATATTAAATATAAGCCTGGTTGTGTTGTGGCTAATAGAGTATATATATATATGTCTTGTGTTTATTTACTGTTTTAGTCATTCCCAGCTGAATATCAGGTCCCACCCGCCTCTCACAGCATCTTCCCTATCTGAATCGCTCCCACTGCCCTCTAGTCCTTCACTCTCACTTTCCTCATCCACAAATCTTTCATCCTCGCTCAAATTAATGGGGAAATCGTCGCTTTCTTGGTCCGAATCGCTCTCGCTGCTGGTGGCCATGATTGTAAACAATGTGCAGATGTGAGGAGCTCCACAACCTGTGACGTTACGCGCATATCGTCTGCTACTTCCGGTACAGGAAAGGCTTTTTTATCAGCGACCAAAAGTTGCGAACTTTATCGTCGATGTTCTCTACTAAATCCTTTCAGCAAAAATATGGCAATATCGCGAAATGATCAAGTATGACACATAGAATGGACCTGCTATCCCCGTTTAAATAAGAAAATCGCATTTCAGTAGGCCTTTACATGCCTCAAATGTATGGCATTTTGAGTTAGGATTGCGTGTATTTTCAATGTACGTTCAGCGTTAAGAAGGGGTTACAAACAAAACAAATTGTGAAGTTGTGCGCAAGCAGCAGCATTGGTGAGGGAGGGGCAGAGACAGCGAGAGAGAGTTATGATAAACGCGCATGTGTCGCCAAGCTCTGCTTTTTATCCATAGAATTATCGCATTTAATTTTTTATTATCTATAGCAGGGGTGTCAAAAGTGTGCCCGGAGGCCATTTGCGGCCCACAGCTAATGTTTTAAAGTCCCATGGCACATTCTAAAAATACTATTAAAATAAACAAAAACATACCAAAAGTGAAATAAAAAAGCTTAAAGGTGAAATGTAATTTAGAAAAAGTTGCAATGTTGACTAATAAAACAAAGCTGTTTTTTTTTTCTTTCAAACTGTCATTGCTCAAAACATAATATTGAATCAAAATCAATGTTATTATGAATTATTGACCTATCCAAGGTTCCGATTACTTCACATCAAATATTCCACTAAGAAAAATATTTTTGGTGGGAGATTTTGCATATTTTGTGTGGTTGCCATTAAAAACATAGTTTTGTTTGACAAAAAAGGGCGGAAAACAAACAAACAAAAAAACAACATTAAAAAATCTAAAACATTTTGAAATGAGGAATAGATATTTAAGCGTTAAATAAAAAATGTATGTATGCCCTGGCACACCATTATCATCATTTCATGACCCAAGCAAAACACTTTTTACACTTTTATACTGAAATAAATACACCTACAACTTATTAAATAAAAACATAGAAAAAACTACCAGCAGCGGTAAAGTTTAGATCAATGAAGGAAAGAAGAAAGTGAATGAATGTTTATAACTGAATACATTTAAATATGCATACACAATTGTTTTCTTTTTTTAATTATTTTTTTTAATGAATTAAGTAACATTTATGACAACCTTTTTCCAAAACACAATATAGAATGTTAGATATAACAGGACAATTCAAAACGCTTACAAAAAAGTAGGACCCCAAAAATGTACTGTGGCACCCCATTTTTATGACTTGATGGGGTCACTGGGACCCCATTTTTATGACTTGATGGGGTCACTGGGACCCCATTTTGAAAATTCCTAGCACCAACATTGCTGTCAAAAGAGGAGAAAAAATACTTTATTTAAATAAATATTATATTTATAAAGCAAGTTCGAGTATCATTGGCAAATGTTCACCTAGTCCCGGCCTTGGCGTGCTGCCCGCCTTGGCACGCTTATATGTGTCCTCTTTTTGGGATTTCAGAATATGGTCAGCCTAATAGATCCAATGGTATGGTGCTGTTATTCTACACCAGTCTGATGTTATGTTGGTGTTTTAACGCTTGTATTAACTTACAGTGCCTTTAGTTTATTCAACACCAGACAGGGAGAAGCAATCTAACATTAAACGGTCACTGAATGACAGGAGTACCCGTTGCTGTTTGTTTACACTAAACTGACTCAATGCTAAGCTACTGATTGTAAGTTTCAATTTCAACCCCCCCCCCCCCCCCCCCACAACTCCCCCAACCCCCTCCACATCCCACCCCCCGGATTGTGAATAATGTAAATAATTCAATGTATATACTCTGATGGTGATTAACTTGTGTGATGACTGTATTATGCTGATAGCATATATTTGTACCATGAATTGATTAACGTGGACCCCGACTTAAAGGGGAACATTATCACCAGACCTATGTAAGCGTCAATATATACCTTGATGTTGCAGAAAAAGACCATATATTTTTTTAACCGATTTCCGAACTCTAAATGGGTGAATTTTGGCGAATTAAACGCCTTTCTATTATTCGCTCTCGGAGCGATGACGTCACTTTGTGACGTCACACCGGGAAGCAATCCGCCATTTTCTCAAACACATTACAAACACCGAGTCAAATCAGCTCTGTTATTTTCCGTTTTTTCGACTGTTTTCCGTACCTTGGAGACATCATGCCTCGTCGGTGTGTTGTCGGAGGGTGTAACAACACGAACAGGGACGGATTCAAGTTGCACCAGTGGCCCAAAGATGCGAAAGTAGCAAGAAATTGGACGTTTGTTCCGCACACTTTACCGACGAAAGCTATGCTACGACAGAGATGGTAAGAATGTGTGGATATCCTGCGACACTCAAAGCAGATGCATTTCCAACTGGGCTGGACAGATCAGCTTTCAGGAAAAGAGAGCGGATGAGGGTATGTCTACAGAATATATTAATTGATGAAAACTGGGCTGTCTGCACTCTCAAAGTGCATGATGTTGCCAAATGTATTTCATATGCTGTAAACCTAGTTCATAGTTGTTAGTTTCCTTTAATGCCAAACAAACACATACCAATCGTTGGTTAGAAGGCGATCGCCGAATTCGTCCTCGCTTTCTCCCGTGTCGCTGGCTGTCGTGTCGTTTTCGTCGGTTTTGCTTGCATACGGTTCAAACCGATATGGCTCAATAGCTTCAGTTTCTTCTTCAATTTCGTTTTCGCTACCTGCCTCCACACTACAACCATCCGTTTCAATACATGCGTAATCTGTTGAATCGCTTAAGCCGCTGAAATCCGAGTCTGAATCCGAGCTAATGTCGCTATAGCTTGCTGTTCTATGCGCAATGTTTGTTTGAGTTGGCTTCACTATGTGACGTCACAGGAAAATGGACGGGTGTATATAACGATGGTTAAAATCAGGCACTTTGAAGCTTTTTTTAGGGATATTGCGTGATGGGTAAAATTTTGAAAAAAACTTCGAAAAATAAAATAAGCCACTGGGAACTGATTTTTAATGGTTTTAACCCTTCTGAAATTGTGATGTTCCCCTTTAAACAAGTTGAAAAACGTATTCGGATGTTACCATTTAGTGGTCAATTGTGTGGAATATGTACTGTCCAGGGTGTTCCCCGCCTTCCGCCCGATTGTAGCTGAGATAGGCTCCAGCGCCCCCCGCGACCTCAAAAGGGAATAAGCGGTAGAAAATGGATGGATGGATGGATGTACTGTACTGTGCAATCTACTAATAAAAGTTTTAATCAATCAATCAATCAAAGCAATCGAACCCGTCTCAGAACCAGCCAATGAGTTGTCAAGCTTGAAGTCACATGAAAGCTTTCAAAATAAAGACACAAATTAACCTCCATAAGAAACTGCAAATAAGTAAGAAAATAAAATTATCCGTACAATAATTCCCCAAAACCCATTAGTATCATTTGACACATTCAATACATTTTTAGCAAACACAGCCTGCACTGCACCTTATGTTATGCACTGTCTCACATGCATCTTTACAGCCAGGTGGGGGCGCTTTTCTCCCAGTGTCAGCTTTGTTTGGTAAAAAGTGTAACTGTGTTACATACTTCACACAGACGATGGTGTCTTACTTGAACATCTGGTCCTAAGTAACATCAAATGGAATATGTATAATAATTCAACACTCACCGTGTCACTCAGCTGTGGCCTCCTTTATCACAACATATTATTTATATTATATATATATATTATATTATTTATTATTATTACTGTCTATTGGGAGCGAACAGTGGTGCTGAATTTCCCCCAGGGATCAATAAAGTACTTTCTATTCTATTCTATTCTAACTGGAGATATTGGCCCCAAAATCATTTAACAAGTACAGGAACAGCTAGCTAGCTTGAGTGGAAGTCTGCTGGAGTAGTCTACAGTCATACAGTAACAAGCAATTACACCTCTATTAAACTTAAATACCATAGATCAGCGACTGGGATGAGGATCAGCACCTCCAAGTCCGAGTCCATGGTTCTCGCCCGGAAAAGGGTGGAGTGCCATCGCCGGGTTGGGGAGGAGATCTTGCCCCAAGTGGAGGAGTTCAAGTACCTAGGAGTCTTGTTCACGAGTGAGGGAAGAGTGGATCGTGAGATCGACAGGTGGATCGGTGTGGCGTCTTCAGTAATGCGGACGCCGTATCGATCCGTTGTGGTGAAGAAGGAGCTGAGCCGGAAGGCAAAGCTCTCAATTTACCGGTCGATCTACGTTCCCATCCTCACCTATGGTCATGAGCTTTGGGTTATGACCGAAAGGACAAGATCACAGGTACAAGCGGCCGAAATGAGTTTCCTCCGCCGGGTGGCGGGGCTCTCCTTTAGAGATAGGGTGAGAAGCTCTGCCATTCGGGGGGAGCTCAAAGTAAAGCCGCTGCTCCTCCACATGGAGAGGAGCCAGATGAGGTGGTTCGGGCATCTGGTCAGGATGCCACCTGAACGCCTCCCTAGGGAGGTGTTTAGGGCACGTCCGACCGGTAGGAGGCCGCGGGGAAGACCCAGGACACGTTGGGAAGACTATGTCTCCCGGCTGGCATGGGAACGCCTCGGGATCCCCCGGGAAGAGCTGGACGAAGTGGCTGGGGAGAGGGAAGTCTGGGCTTCCCTGCTTAGGCTGCTGCCCCCGCGACCCGACCTCGGATAAGCGGAAGAAGATGGATGGATGGATATCATCAAAACTTACCTGACTGGATGAAGTCCTTTGGCTCAAATACTAGTGTGGCCTGTAGCATGCTGGGAATGATCTGTGCATGTGATGGAAGAATGCACTGCACATGTGATGGAGGAATGCACAGGGTTGAAATTCAAATGAATTTGCATTAAATCAGGTGGTTTTAGCTAATAATCATGCTGCAAGATCCAACATATTGCATTCAATATTTATTCCCATTAATTCCTGTTAATTCCCATGGAAAGTTTCCAACTTTGAATATTCCCGGAATTTTGCAACCCTAAGTCTGATACAAATTAAGGTGAGAATAAAGGCAATTCGTTTTCAGTCACAATACATTGAGTATTTAAAAACATTTTTTTTAATCTAAAGTAAATTACTTGTTTATTTTTCCTGTTGTGGTTCTTAAAGAGCAGCCTGCATTCAAGCCTCTCCCAAGATGAGATGGTGTCTGGGAAGAAGACCAAGAAGCCTGCCTAAAGCAATCAGGAGCAAGTGGATCAAGACAGAAGACCAGAAGGTAGGAATACATAAAATGTGTTGCTCGTGTCCTGCAATGAAAACAAGGACAAGAAAATAGAGTGTGAGAAAGACAGCGGCAACAAGGACAAAGGCCTGAAAGACCTGAAAAAGGAAGACACGCCAACTATAAATGACAGGTGAGTTAAAACGTCAGTATGGACGTCTTCTTCTTCTTCCACCAACACTCTTTAACTTTGTTTTTTTCCCTGTGTGACAGATCTGAAAGTGCTGTCACATAGTCACAAGACATAGCGACAAGTTCATCTCAAAAAGACTCTCCATCTGCCAACAAAAATTCCTCAAAGAAATACAGTTGTTTCTCGTTTGACGTCCCTTTTTAAAACCTTTTATATTGCCATCCAGGAAATTGAGCTCCACGGCGGCTAAGAATTACGCAAATAAATCTTGCTTCAAGTTGAGCTCCATGCACGGATCTCACAAAAAAAGTCCAAGAAGGACACTCTCTGACACTGAATAACACAAAGACTGTGGTCAGGCACATATCGGTATTGGACGATTTTCGTGAAAAAGTATGTAAACTGCCATTGGCGATTAATGCCTTTTAAAGCCGATCCTCTCTGGCTGACAAGCAGCTAATTATTTGTCTCCATACACAGTGTGGAGCTGCGCCTCAAGCCATTAATAATCACCTCTATTACGGCAAATAAACTGCATTTCTTAGTGTCTTAAGTATCATTATCAAGTATTATTATCACTGGAGGACGAGGCTAAACCTGTTACACACCAAGAGAAAGCCAGGAGCAGGCATGCTAATAGCTAAGCTAACCTAGCTTGAAACTACACCAAGAAATGAGTGCTTAGTAAAGTTTAAGAGGTGTAGATGGAACCATGTCACAGAAGAAAGTAAGCAGATAATAACACAAAATTAATACACTGAACAAAAATATAAAACGTAAATTTAGTTTTTGCTCCCATTTTTCATGAGTTGAACTAAAAGATCTAAAACTTTTAATACATACACAACATACCTGTTCCTCTCAAATATTGTTAACAAATTGGTCTAAATCTGTGTTAGTGAGCATTACTTCTTTGCCAAGATAATCCATCCTACCTCACAGGTGTGGCATATCAAGATGCTGATTAAACAGAATGATTATTGCACAGGTGTGCCTTAGGGCAGTGGTTCTCAACCTTTTTTCAGTGATGTACCCCGTGTGAACATTTTTTAAATTCAAGTACCCCCTAATCAGAGCAAAGCATTTTTGGTTGAAAAAAAGAGATACAGAAGTAAAATACAGCACTATGTCATCAGTTTCTGATTTATTAAATTGTATAAAAGTGCAAAATATTGCTCATTTGTAGTGGTCTTTCTTGAACTATTTGGAAAAAAAGATATACAAATAACTAAACACTTGTTGAAAAATAAACAAGTGATTCAATTATAAATAAAGATTTCTACACATAGAAGTAATCATCAACTTAAAGTGCCCTCTTTGGGGATTGTAATAGAGATCCATCTGGATTCATGAACTGGGAAACTCTGGGTTTATGGTAATGAATGGAATAGCCTACTTGATTTGATGTTCAGTTTATGAACTTACAGTCATATTTTGTTGAAGTATTATTCAATAAATATATTTATTAAGGTATTTTGAATTGTTGCTATTTTTAGAATATTTAAAAAAAATCTCACGTACCCCTTGGCATACCTTCAAGTACCCCCAGGGGTACGCGTACCCCCATTTGAGAACCACTGCCTTAGGGTGCCCAGGATAAAAGGCCACTCTGAAATGTGCAGTTTTATCACACAGCACAATGCCACAGATGTCAGAAGTTTTGAGGGAGCGTGCAGTTGACATGCTGATTGCAGGAATGTCCACCAGAGATGTTGCCCGTAAAATGAATGTTCATTTATTTACCGTAAGCCGTCTCCAAAGGCTTTTCAGAGAATTTGGCAGTACATCCAACCGGCCTCACAACCGCAGACCACGTGTAACCACATCCAGCAGGTGCACCTCCATGATCGTCTGAGACCAGCCACCCGGAAAGCTGCTGCAACGATTGGTTTGCAAAACCAAAGAATTTCTGCACAAAGTGTTGGAAACTGTCTCAGGGAAGCTCATCTGCATGCTTGTCGTCCTATTCGGGGTTTCGACCTGACTGCAGTTCGTCGTTGTACTGGCTTGAGTGGGCAAATGCTAACATTAATGGCGTCTGGCCCGTTGGAGAGGTGTTATCTTCATGGATAAATCCCGGTTTTGGCTGTTCAGGTCAGATTGCAGACAGTGTGTGTGGCATCGTGTGGGAGGGCGGTTTGCTGATGTCAACGTTGTGAACCGAGTGGCCCATGTTGGGGGTGGGGTTATGGTATGAGCAACACAAGTGCATTTTATTGATGGAATTTTGAATGCACAGAGATACCGTGACAAGATCCTGAGGCCCGTTGTTGTGCCATTCACCCGAAACCATCCCCTCATGTTGCAGCATGACAATGCACAGCCCCATGTTGCAGGGATCTGTACACAATTCCTGGAAGCTAAAAAAGTGCTCACTAACACAGATTTAGATTTTGCGTAGGGCAGCACGGTGGAAGAGGGGTTAGTACGTGTGCCTCACAATACGAAGGTCCTGGGTTCGATCATGGGCTCGGGATCTTTCTGTGTGGAGTTTGCATGTTCTCCCCGTGACTGTGTGGGTTCCGGCTTCCTCCCACCTCCAAAAGACATGCACCTGGGGATAGGTTGATTGGCAACACTAAATTGGCCCTAGTGTGTGAATGTGAGTGTGAATGTTGTCTGTCTATCTGTGTTGGCCCTGCGATGCACCCTGGCCCTTGTACAGGGTGTACAAGCAGCTGAGATAGGATCCAGCACCAGGACAAGCGGTAGAAAATGGACGGATGGGATGGATGTCTTTTGTGTGTATAGTAATGGTTTCACATTTTTGTGTTCAAGTCATGAAAAATGGGAGCAAAAACAAGTGTCGCGTTTATACTTTTGTTTAGTATAAGTTTATTAATAAGAGTCTAAAGAGAGGATAATATAACTGTTAATTTGTCAGCACTGTCACAGTCAGTACACATGTAAGAGGGTGGATATATATTTTCATTGGAGGTGTCGATATTAAAGTGTAATATCGGTATATGATCGATACGAGAGTAATCATAAGGATATTTTCATTGTCTCAAAACTAGGGATGTCCGATAATGGCTTTTTTGCCGATATCCGATATTGTCCAACATTTAATTACCGATTCCGATTAACACATTATTATGCCTAATTTTGTTGTGATGCCCCGCTGGATGCATTAAACAACGTAACAAGGTTTTCCAAAATAAATCAACTCAAGTTATGGAAAAAAATGGCAACATGGCACTGCCATATTTATTATGGAAGTCACAAAGTGCATTATTTTTTTTAACATGCCTCAAAACAGCAGCTTGGAATTTGGGACATGCGCTCCCTGAGAGAGCATGAGGAGGTTGAGATGGGCGGGGTTGGGGGGGTTTGTTTATTGTAGCGTCCCGGAAGAGTTAGTGCTGCAAGGGGTTCTGGGTATTTGTTCTGTTGTGTTTATGTTGTGTTACGGTGCGGATGTTCTCCCGAAATGTGTTTGTCATTCTTGTTTGGTGTGGGTTCACAGTGTGGCGCATATATGTAACAGTGTTAAAGTTGTTTATACGGCCACCCTCAGTGTGACCTGTATGGCTGTTGACCAAGTATGTCTTGCATTCACTTGTGTGTGTGAAAAGCCGTAGATATTATGTGACTGGGCCGGCACGCAAAGGCAGTGCCTTTAAGGTTTATTGGAGCTCTGTACTTCTCCCTACATCGGTGTACACAGCGGCATTTTAAAAAGTCATAAATTTTACTTTTTGAAACCGATACCGATAATTTCCGATATTACATTTTAAAGCATTTATCGGCCGATAATATCAGCAGTCCGATATTATCGCACATCTCTACTCAAAACCATTTGTTGTTGTTTATGTTCATGTTTACAAACTCAGGGAATAATTCATTGGACACAGGAGGACTTTGAGAGAAAAATCATAGAAGTAGAATGAGTAGCAGGTAGTAGCTTTTGCTTAGTTGTTGTGTACAATTGACTTAGGTTTTCCTCAAACAATTGCATGTAATACAATAGAATAATGACCTAGTTTAGATATTGTGCTGGCATTGTTAAACCATACTTGCCAACCTTGAGACCTCCGATTTCGGGAGGTGGGGGGTGGGGGGGCGTGGTCGGGGTGGGGCGGGGACGTGGTTGGGGGCGTGGCTAAGAGGGGAGGAGTATATTGACAGCTAGAATTCACCAAGTCAAGTATTTCATATATATATATATACAGTATATATATATTTATATATACAGTATATATACACAGGTAAAAGCCAGTAAATTAGAATATTTTGAAAAACTTGATTTATTTCAGTAATTGCATTCAAAAGGTGTAACTTGTACATTATATTTATTCATTGCACACAGACTGATGCATTCAAATGTTTATTTCATTTAATTTTGATGATTTGAAGTGGCAACAAATGAAAATCCAAAATTCCGTGTGTCACAAAATTAGAATATTACTTAAGGCTAATACAAAAAAGGGATTTTTAGAAATGTTGGCCAACTGAAAAGTATGAAAATGAAAAATATGAGCATGTACAATACTCAATACTTGGTTGGAGCTCCTTTTGCCTCAATTACTGCGTTAATGCGGCGTGGCATGGAGTCGAAGAGTTTCTGGCACTGCTCAGGTGTTATGAGAGCCCAGGTTGCTCTGATAGTGGCCTTCAACTCTTCTGCGTTTTTGGGTCTGGCATTCTGCATCTTCCTTTTCACAATACCCCACAGATTTTCTATGGGGCTAAGGTCAGGGGAGTTGACGGGCCAATTTAGAACAGAAATACCATGGTCCGTAAACCAGGCACGGGTAGATTTTGCGCTGTGTGCAGGCGCCAAGTCCTGTTGGAACTTGAAATCTCCATCTCCATAGAGCAGGTCAGCAGCAGGAAGCATGAAGTGCTCTAAAACTTGCTGGTAGACGGCTGCGTTGACCCTGGATCTCAGGAAACAGAGTGGACCGACACCAGCAGATGACATGGCACCCCAAACCATCACTGATGGTGGAAACATTACACTAGACTTCAGGCAACGTGGATCCTGTGCCTCTCCTGTCTTCCTCCAGACTCTGGGACCTCGATTTCCAAAGGAAATGCAAAATTTGCATGGTTGGGTGATGGTTTGGGGTGCCATGTCATCTGCTGGTGTCGGTCCACTCTGTTTCCTGAGATCCAGGGTCAACGCAGCCGTCTACCAGCAAGTTTTAGAGCACTTCATGCTTCCTGCTGCTGACCTGCTCTATGGAGATGGAGATTTCAAGTTCCAACAGGACTTGGCGCCTGCACACAGCGCAAAATCTACCCGTGCCTGGTTTACGGACCATGGTATTTCTGTTCTAAATTGGCCCGCCAACTCCCCTGACCTTAGCCCCATAGAAAATCTGTGGGGTATTGTGAAAAGGAAGATGCAGAATGCCAGACCCAAAAACGCAGAAGAGTTGAAGGCCACTATCAGAGCAACCTGGGCTCTCATAACACCTGAGCAGTGCCAGAAACTCATCGACTCCATGCCACGCCGCATTAACGCAGTAATTGAGGCAAAAGGAGCTCCAACCAAGTATTGAGTATTGTCCATGCTCATATTTTTCATTTTCATACTTTTCAGTTGGCCAACATTTCTAAAAATCCCTTTTTTGTATTAGCCTTAAGTAATATTCTAATTTTGTGACACACGGAATTTTGGATTTTCATTTGTTGCCACTTCAAATCATCAAAATTAAATGAAATAAACATTTGAATGCATTAGTCTGTGTGCAATGAATAAATATAATGTACAAGTTACACCTTTTGAATGCAATTACTGAAATAAATCAAGTTTTACAAAATATTCTAATTTACTGGCTTTTACCTATATATATATATATATATATATAATATATATATATATATATATATATATATAATAAAATTAATAAATATATATATATATATAGCTAGAATTCACTGAAAGTTAAGTATTTTCTTATATATATATATATATATATATATATATATATATCAATCTATCTATCTATCAAGAGGGACAGAGACAGCGCACAGTGCATATGGATCACATGTTACCATGGCGAGAAAACATGGAGAGACTGCCAGTTATCTAGTCTCCACCGGTTGCAGAAAATGTGCCATCAGTACAACTGGACAGTGCTGTTTCAGTTCCATCACCAGGACCATCAGTGAGTCAGACACAAACTAGTGTCATCATTGAACCAGATTCAAGGGCTGCTGAGTTGCCATCATCAGAACCCAGATCACCCACAATAAAAAACCCCACCAGTGATCCGCAGGTACCCAGAAAGGTTTCGAGTACCACCAAAAGAACTGAATCTCTGAAGACAGTATAAAAATCTGTGTTAAAGATGTACAAATACTGTTTGTATAATAAGCATGTTATTGTTTACAAATGAGGGTTAAGAGTTCAGTACTAAACAAAAAAAAAGAATGTGGCTTAAGTACAGTTTTTTAATTGAGCTGCTGCATTTTTTGGTTGGGTTGTTTATTTCTTTTGAGTAAATTCTACAATTTTAAAAGGGGAGGAATTTAATAGAGTGATCTATGTTTGTCTGTTGCCATCTCCTGGTGAATGTTGGCTATAGCGTACTGGGGTTACTTTTTGGTTGGCCAACGATTTACGTGGTGTTGCGCACCTGACGTCAAGTGTGTGAGTCTGTTCTGAAGTCTACAGTAAAGAGACGTACTTCATCACCTCGCCGGTTTATTGCCTCCAACTCAATATATTACAACAACATTGCTCCATGGCGTGGCCTCCAGGTCCGCCTGAATTTCGGGAGATTTTCGGGAGAAAATTTGTCCCGGGAGGTTTTCGAGAGAGGCGCTGAATTTCGGGAGTCTCCCGGAAAATCCGGGAGGGTTGGCAATAAGGCTGAAACGACGCGTCGACGTAGTCGACGTCATCGGTTACGTAAATACGTCGACGCCGTTTTTGTGCGTCGGCGCGTCGCATATTTACGTCACTCTACTTTACTGTCATGGCGGAGCGCAAAGCAGACGATGCGAGCGAGGGGAAAAAAGCACGCCAAAAGTCGTCAAAAGTGTGGGAGTATTTCAATAAACGGCCTAATAATGTTGTTGTATGCACACTGTGTCGAGCGGAAATGGCCTATCATAGCAGCACAACGGCTATGAACGAACATTTGAAAAGAAAACCCCCGACAGCGTTCTTGCCATCACCATCAACAAGTCAATCGTCCGCGTGCGTATACGTTGTCATTATTACACAAAAACATGAATGTGTCATTTGTATCTGCGTTGTAAATTCATAAACTAAAGCACCGTTTCGCTCTGAGAGGCGCGTTTGGCGTGCCTGTTCAGTGTTTACAAAGACGCGCTCCTCTTTAACGCTGTGGAGAGGCGGCGGCGGCGAGCGAGCGGCGAGGCGGGGCGCGCCCGGAGCGACGCCGCAATCGTGCCCAGGTGCGCAATCCGCGCAGTTGGAAGAGAAAAGACTTTGTGTAAAATTAAAAGATTGTAAACCTGGCAAAGCCGTCTGGCGTTCAGTCTGTCGGTCCTGAAAGAACCCCACGGCACAAGACGTGTCACAAACGCTAACGTTAATTAGTTGTGCAAATACCTTTTACAACATTAACAGTTACATATACTATGTACAAACGAACAATTAACTTTCACTTTAATCATACTATCATTGTTGTGTTATTAAGCAAAATAAGCAATACTTTTACTTTTGTTGAAATGTTTACACTGTACACTTTTTTGTATTGGATGTTTAGCTTTATTTTTGCACATTTTAGCAAATAAGCAATACTTTTACTTTTGTTGAAATGTTTACACTTGTTACAGAATATTTCCGTTTTGCACTTTTTTGTATTGGATGTTTATCTTTATTTTTGCACATTTTAAAGCAAAATAAGCAATACTTTTACTTTTGAAATGCTTATACTATTCCAGAATATTAAGATTTGCACTGGATGTTTACTTTTATATTTGCACATTAAAAAGCAAATAAGCTACTTTTAATTTTGTTAAATGTTAAAAGTTTTAAATGTTTACATTGTTACAGAATATTTTGTCATGTTGTTGTCAATGTTGACTGAGTGGCCATACTTTTTTTTTTGTAAATAAAAGCCATGCCTTTTGAAAAAACTGGCCTACATTTATTTTTTCCTCTTCATTTTAAATAAAATAAAAAATCGGTAAAAGGAAAAATAATCTATAGATTAATCGAAAAAATAATCTATAGATTAACCGATTAATCGAAAAAATTATCTATAGATTAATCGATAGAAAAATAATCGTTAGCTGCAGCCCTAGTTGGCAAGTATGTGTTAAACTGCCAATAGCACTTAGCATAAATAAATGTCCAGTTCATACATGTGATCGGTATTGGTACCGGCTGATCTCACTCATGGATGATCGGAATCGGCAGCATAAAACCTTGATCGGAACATCCCTAGTCATTTCTAATTAGGCATACTGCTGTGTTGTAGGATTGCAAAAACAATAAGAAGCTTACCGTGATAATGTCACAGTTTCGCTTTGGCCAGTTGATCCCTCAGTTCCAGACCAGCGACGGTGGACAGGTGCACCTCATCCGGTCCATCAGCGATGCGTAAAGTCCTAGCATAGGCGTACCTGCAAAGTAAAAACGTTAACTTTTTGTTATGAAAGTGCCACGAGGTCACCAAAAACTCACATGTGAGCCAGGGGGAAGTCTTCAGACACACCCGCGCCTCCGTGCACTTGTATCGCACAGTCCAGCACTTTGCACGCCATCCTGGCTGCTGCCACCTTTACCATCGCTATCTGCATGCATCGCTTCACTCAGCAAGAACTCAGACAAAACTAGAGCAGCAGAGTCTTACCTGTTTGCGAGTGGCACGTCCTCCCAGCGTGTCCAGAGCGTGTGCAGCACTAAGCGTCAGCAGGCGGCTCTGCTCGATCATGAGGCGGCACTCCGCTATCCAGTGAGCCACCACCTCCTGCAACACAGCAAATTGCGTATCACTAGCTGTCCACGAGGGGCCCCACAGCAGCAATGAGCGGAGAATAAGAAGTTTAGGAGCCTACATGTTGGTACAGTTTCTTGCCAAAGGTTCTCCTGGAGGCGGCGCGCTGGCACAGCAGCTCCAGCGCCAGCTCGGCCATACCCACAGCTCTCATGCAGTGATGCAGCCGACCCGCTCCCAGACGAGCTTGAGCTATCTCAAAACCTCGGCCCTCGCCTGGAAAACAACACACACGTCTCGTATTGTGTCTTACAAGGGAAAGAAAGATGGAATTTATTCTCGGTTACCCAGAATGATGTTTGAGGCGGGGACTCGCACGTTTTCAAAGTGAACCTCAAAGTGTCCGCCATGGATGGCATCTGAGCAAACAAACATTCATTTAACACAGGGGTGTCAAACTCATTTTAGCTCGGGGGCCACATTGAGGAAAATCTGTACACACGCGGGCCGTACTATTCAAATCATTGCATTAAAACAAAAAAATAAAGACAACTTCAGATTGTTTTATTTGTCTTACTTAGGCCAAAAATAGAACAAACACATTCTGAAATTATTAAAAGGAAAATCTGTACGGCATAGCTCGGCTGGTAACGTGGCCATGCCAGCAACTTGAGGGTTCCAGGTTCGATCCCCGCTTCCATCCTAGTCACTGCCGTTGTGTCCTTGGGCAAGACACTTTACCCACCGGCTCCCAGTGCCACCCACACTGGTTTAAATGTAACTTAGATATTGGGTTTCACTATGTAAAAGCACTTTGAGTCACTAGAGAAAAGCACTATATAAATATAATTCACTTCACTTCACTAGTCCGCGGGGCGGACTATTCACATCCCGGCATTAAAACTAAAAAATAAAGACAACTTCAGATTGTTTTCTTTGTCTTGTTTAGGCCAAAAACAGAACAAACACATTCTGAAAATTTTACAATAAAAATATAGAAAAAAATACCGGCAGCGGTAAAGAAAAAAGTGAATGAATGTTTATAACTGAATAAATTTACATATGCATAGAAATGTGTTTTCTTTTGGTGTATATTTTTTTATGAATTAAGTAACGTTTATGACAACCTTTTTCCAAAACACAATATAGAATGTGAGATATAACAGGATAATGTATACATTTATCATTTGTTTTCAAAAGAGTTACAAAAAATGTTTTTATCACTTGATGGGGTCCCTGGAACCCCATTTTGAAAATTCCTGGCGCCAACACTGATGGAGTATTGAAGCGTGCAAAACAGCAGCAGGCGGCTGTGGCCTGCGGGCCGGTTCTAATACTAATTAAATACCATTCCGGGGGCCATAGATAATTCATTACAGGCCGGATCTGGCCCGCGGGCCTTGACTTTGACACATAGGATTTAACAAAACATACTCCGTGCATACATTGTTATTTATGGCTGACAGTATTATCACACTTTGTGGATAATATCGTCTCTCCTGATTTTTTGATCCATCCATCCATCCATTTTCTACCGCTTATTTCCCTTCAGGGTCGCTGGGGGCGCTGGAGCCTATCTCAGCTACAATCGGGCGGTAGGCAGGGTACACCCTGGACAAGTCGCCACCTCATCGCAGGGCCAACACAGATAGACAGACAACATTCACACTCACATTCACACTCTAGGGCCAATTTAGTGTTGCCAATCAACCTATCCCCTAACTAATTTCCTCTTCTTAGCTGGTTACTCTCTGCTGTAGACTTTTGTTCCAAGTGTCCAAAGCACTAACTATTTTGTTGTTTCACTACTTCATATTCTAGCTAGCTGAGCACTTAGCATGGCTTCTTGTCTACTCCTGTGTTTTGCTGCGTCTGCGCAAGTTCAGCATTTTAGAAGTGTCTGTATTACTTGATTCAATATACAGTGGTTCCTAAACTTACAATAACCTTAACTTATGAGTACCGTATTTTCCAGACCATAAGGTGCACTGGATTGTAGGGCGCATTAAAGGAGTCATATTATCATTTATTTTTTCTAAATGTAAAAGACTTCCTTGTGGTCTACATAACATGTAATGGTGGTTCTTTGGTCAAAATGTTGCATAGGTGATGTTTTACAGATCATCTTCAAGTCGCTTTCTGACAGGTCGCTTCAGGATGCGCCGTTTTGTGGGCGGTCTTATTTACGTGGCTCACCTTCGACAGCGTCTTCTCCCCGTCATCTTTGTTGTAGCGGTGTAGCGTGCAAGGACGGGAGTGGAAGAAGTGTCAAAAGATGGAGCTAACTGTTTTAATGGCATTCAGACTTTACTTCAATCAATAACGGAGCAGCATCTCCTCATCCGTGGCTCACTAGTGCAACAACAAGGCCGGAATTGTGTCCCGTGAAAAACCGTCCGACCAGCAACTCTCTAATAACTAAGGTCCCTTGGGTGAATAATGTAAACCCACTACACCGGTATGTTTTAACGCTTTCATGGCAGATATAAGTAAGAACTTTACACTACTTCATACTTGCCAACCTTGAGACCTCCGATTTCGGGAGGTGGGGGGTGGGGGCGTGGTTGGGGGCGTGGTTAAGAGGGGAGGAGTATATTGACAGCTAGAATTCACCAAGTCAAGTATTTCATACATATATATATATATATATATATATATATATGTGTATATATATATATATATATATATATATATATATATATATCCTGAAAATATGCAAACAAAACTGTGTTTAAATAATTGATACTTCAAACTTGCATAAATAAATATTAAGGAATATAACATAACTTGGCTTCTGAGAGTTTCAAAATGTAATGAATAAAATGCTAAAGTTGTTGATAAACAAGCTATTATTTTAATATTTAAATATGGTCATTTTAAATGAATTATTATGATAATTTAGAATAAATTATTTCCAATATATTTATTTTAATGTATAATTCTATGGCTGGATGTAATAAGGAGTCAGGAAAAAATACAAATAAAAATACAATTAATTTTGATGTTTTTAGCAAAATATAGTAAACATGTATTTATTTTTATTTTTATTTTTTATTAATAAATATATTTATTTTTAGGTAAAATAAACACAATAATACAATTTATATCTAGTCTGGATGATTTAGTTCTTGTCACCCTGTTGTCCTCCCATCATGAAAAAAGGCTGTCCTCACTCAGGTCCGCATGGAGCTGGAGGGGGCGTGGCTTCCAGCTCCGGCTGAAAATCGGGAGATTTTCGGGAGAATATTTGTCCCGGGAGGTTTTCGGGAGAGGCGCTGAATTTCGGGAGTCTCCCGGAAAATTCGGGAGGGTTGGCAAGTATGCACTACTTTATATTAGAAATGGCAACAGCGGAGGATGAGTGTCACATGACAAGTAGATAGAGAAAAAGAAGAAGCTTATCGACTACGGGGTCGGCACGGACTACAATGGCGGATGCACGCACATTTTCAGGACTTATGCAGATCCCGAATACAGATCAGCAGGTACCAGAGTGTAAGAAAAGTTGCTTTTGCATAATATTGCGAAACAAAATGCCAAATAATATGTCTTACCTTATACACACACCATAATAATACTCCTATGTTGAAGCACAGTACAATCCATCAAGCAGTGCGGCTTCATAGCTAACCAAAGTCGCACTAAAATATTTTGATAGATTTTTGAGCTGCGTGTGTAATGTTCTATATTTTCAATGGAACATATAACATTTTGGTGTTGTTTACTTGAGTCATATTGCAGTCTACACGTATCCCTTATGTTTGACTGCCATCTACTGATCACACTTATCATTACACCATGTACCAAATAAAATTGCTTTGAGGTCGGTAAGCAAAACCAGAATTATTCCTTACATTAGGCGCACCGGGTTATAAGCCACACTGTCAGGTTTTGAGAAAGAAAAAAAAGATTTTAAGTGCGCCTTATAGTCCGGAAAATACGGTAGTTTTTGCTTACTATTGACTTTGTTTTGCTCAAACAATTGTATGTAATAAAAAAGAATAAGGAAGTACTTCATATATTGTGTTGATATTGTTAAACTAACAACAGCACTTAAAGCAAATAAATGTAAAAATGTACTGTTAATACATGTGATCGGTATCGGCCGATGTCATTCATGGATGATCGGTATCTGAAATCGGCAGCATAATGACCCTGATAGGAACATCCCTACCAAATAGTGTAGAGCAAAGATGTTAATAGACATACCGTCCTGTCCAAAGACAGTGAGTGGCCTGACCAGCTTGACACCAGCAGTGTCCAAAGGCACCAGGATCATACTGTGTTGGCCATGTCTACAAACAGAAACAAGGTTTTTCATTATGAGAAAAGGACACGTACATCTTGGGAGTGGCTATTTGATAATTGTACACACCCTGCAATGAATTTTAACCGCCGAGAGCCAAATAAACATGACCCTAGCTCCCTTGCCAAGGTCCACAACTGTAAAATAATTTAACATCAACAGTAAATCATAAGTGGAACAGGAAAAACAAATGTTTATCCATGCTAATGTGTAAAATTAAAATTGTCTCAATCAATACTTTTCTGTTTTCTACCTCGTTTTTCATACTTTTGAGAGCCTGATCATATTTATTTGTGAGTATTATTTATTAAAAACAGATTAATAAAACAAACTGAGATAACTTAGAGCTATTTAAAGTTATTATTGTCACACACACACTAGGTGTGGTGAAATTTGTCCTCTGCATTTGACCCATCCCCTTGATCACCCCCTGGGAGGTGAGGGGAGCAGTGGGCAGCAGCGGTGCCACGCCCGGGAATCATTTTTGGTGATTTAACCCCCAATTCCAACCCTTGATGCTGAGTGCCAAGCAGGGAGGTAACGGGTCCCATTTTTATAGTCTTTGGTATGACTCGGCCGAGGTTTGAACTCACAACCTACCGATCTCAGGGTGGACACTCTAACCCAGGGGTCGGCAACCCGCGGCTCCGGAGACGCATGCGGCTCTTTGATCACTCTGATGCGGCTCAGCAGCATACTTGCCGACCCCCCGATTTTCCCGGGAGACTTCCGGATTGCAGTGTCTCTCACAGAAAACTCCCGGGATTAATATTCTCCGATTTTCACCCTTACGATAATAATAAGGGTGTGCCATGATGGTACAGCATTTAGTGCCCTCTACAATCTGTATAAACAGCGTGCCAGCCCAGCCTTTTGTTATATGCATCTTCTACTTGCACACGCAAGTGACAGCAAGGCATACTTGATCAACAGCCACACAGGTTACACTGACGGTGGCCATATAAAACAACTTTAACACTCTTACTAATAATGCGCCACACTTTGAACCAAAACCAAACAAGAATGACAAACACATTTCGGGAGAACATCTGCACCTTAACACAACATAAACACAACAGAACAAATACCCAGAATCCCATGCAGCCCTGACTCTTCCGGGTTACATTATACACCCCTGCTACCACCAAACCCCGCCCCCACCCCAACCCTGCTCCTTCACACATCAACCCCCCCTTTGTGCGTCGGTTGAGGTGGGCGAGGTTTGGTAGCGGGGGTGTATAATGTAGCCCGAAAGAGTTAGGGCTGCATGGGATTCTGGGTATTTGTTCTGTTGTGTTTATGTTGTGTTACGGTGCAGATGTTCTCCCGAAATGTGTTTGTCATTCTTGTTTGGTGTGGGTTCACAGTGTGGCGCATTATTAGTAAGAGTGTTAAAGTTCTTTATACCGCCACCGTCAGTGTAACCTGTGTGGTTGTTGACCAAGTAGGCCACTGAGTAGGTGTTTCCAAGTTAAAGGGTACCTATGACTTATACTCGTGTTAAACAATGCCAAAGCATTTGGGCGTGAGCTTGCACATTTGAGTTCACATAAGAGTCCATTCCAGCACTGTGACAACGTGTCCACTGACCTGGTGACGGTGCTGGTTGTGGTGGTAGTGCACATGACAATGGCCACTTTGCATCGCGCATGTCCTGCACCTGTGAGGATGACACAAGCACTTTTTGAGCGACTCTGACCGCCATGTGACCCGTGTCTCCGTGTGGGAAGTCAAGCAGGGCAGAAAGATTTCCTGACATGTTACACTGAGTCACCAGGGCGGAGAACACTGCAATATTCAGTCCCTGCAGGATTTTATTGGCTTTTTTTGTGATTGTCGCGGCCTAAAATCTTTTAAACGATTAAACGGCAGCATTTTCAAAGAGTTGGAATGTTTTAAGGATTACTTATTTCAATAACATTCAATCCATTTGTGATTTTACGAATTGGTAATCAGTGTTTGTAATCACCCCAAGAAGCACAGGATTGTCATGATCTTGGTTGTCTGTTTTGATTTTCTGTTGTATTCTTCCTGCGTTTGTTCCCCTTTTATACAAACCCTGTTTCCATATGAGTTGGGAAATTGTGTTAGATGTAAATATAAACGGAATACAATGATTTGCAAATAATTTTCAACCCATATTCAGTTGAATATGCTACAAAGACAACATATTTGATGTTCAAACTGATAAACACTTTTTTTTTTGCAAATAATCATTAACTTTAGAATCTGATGCCAGCAACACGTGACAAAGAAGTTGGAAAAGGTGGCAATAAATACTGATAAAGTTGAGGAATGCTCATCAAACACTTATTTGGAACATCCCACAGGTGAACAGGCAAATTTGGAACAGGTGGGTGCCATGATTGGGTATAAAAGTAGATTCCATGAAATTCTCTGTCATTCACAAACAAGGATGTGGCGAGGGTCACCACTTTGTCAACAAATGCGTGAGCAAATTGTTGAACAGTTTAAGAAAAACCTTTCTCAACCAGCTATTACAAGGAATTGAGGGATTTCACCATCTACGGTCCGTAATATCATCAAAAGGTTCATAGAATCTGGAGAAATCACTGCACGTAAGCAGCTAAGCCCGGGACCTTCAATCCCTCAGGCTGTACTGCATCAACAAGCGACATCAGTGTGTAAAGGATATCACCACATGGGCTCAGGAACACTTCAGAAACCCACTGTCAGTAACTACAGTTGGTCGCTACATCTGTAAGTGCAAGTTAAAACTCTCCTATGCAAGGCGAAAACCGTTTATCAACAACACCCAGAAACGCCGTCGGCTTCGCTGGGCCTGAGCTCATCTAAGATGGACTGATTCAAAGTGGAAAAGTGTTCTGTGGTCTGACGAGTCCACATTTCAAATTGTTTTTGGAAACTGGACGTCGTGTCCTCCGGACCAAAGAGGAAAAGAACTATCTGGATTGTTATAGGCGCAAAGTGTAAAAGCCAGCATCTGTGATGGTATGGGGGTGTATTAGTGCCCAAGACATGGGTAACTTACACATCTGTGAAGGCACCATTAATGCTGAAAGGTACATACAGGTTTTGGAGCAACATATGTTGCCATCCAAGCAACGTTACCATGGACACCCCTGCTTATTTCAGCAAGACAATGCCAAGCCACGTGTTACATCAACGTGGCTTCATAGTAAAAGAGCGCGGGTACTAGACTGGCCTGCCTGTAGTCCAGACCTGTCTCCCATTGAAAATGTGTGGCGCATTATGAAGCCTAAAATACCACAACGGAGACCCCCGGACTGTTGAACAACTTAAGCTGTACATCAAGCAAGAATGGGAAAGAATTCCACCTGAGAAGCTTCAAAAAATGTGTCTCCTCAGTTCCCAAACATTTACGGAGTGTTGTTAAAAGGACAGACCATGTAACACAGTGGTGAACATGCCCTTTCCCAACTACTTTGGCACGTGTTGCAGCTATGAAATTCTAAGTTAATTATTATTTGCAAAAAAAAATAAAGTTTATGAGTTTGAACATCAAATATCTTGTCTTTGTAGTGCATTCAATTGAATATGGGTTGAAAAGGATTTGCAAATCATTGTATTCCGATTATATTTACATCTAACACAATTTCCCAACTCATATGGAAACGGGGTTTGTAATCAATAATGAAATCCAGAGGCAAATTCATACATTATTTGCGGTTACAAGCGGGGAAATTGCGAAGATTGGACAAAATTGCAGGGCCGCACCTAATTTGTGGGGCTCGGTTGAATTAGCGCAATAGCAACATCCTGGAGAGACTGAAAACTACACAAATAAACGAGTGACGAAGGACTTTGACGCAGGCATTTTTACCCCGCTGGAAGTCCTCTTTTATGTCGGTCTGTTGTGGCTACCTTGCCAATACCAGGCCTCAGAAGTCCTCTACTGAGTCACAGTGAGGAGAAAAAATAGTCAGGCTTCCTGTTTATATTTCCATGCTGGCAACGGGGAAATGTGGAGGCCAGACATACGTGTGCAATAACGACAGAAGGACACTGTCATCATGTCCACTGTTTTAGTCACGACATTGACAGATTGAATAACTTTTGTCTTCCCAGAAGAGTCGATGCAAAAGAGGGTGGCCTGCCCAAGTGTGCCAACACTTTGACTTGAGGTGCTGCCAGTAGAGCAGAGACGTGTGCACGTCAAGGAAAGCCCATTAGACCTGAGGCTTGTTGGCTCTTACTTAACTTTCATAATACAAGCTGTCAAGTCCAAACATGTTCCAGCACCACTGGAATGGAAAGAAAAACCCTCACAGTCGCGTGTCTTCCAGCAATTTGGCAAGCACACTCTTCATAGATAGTTTCCCTTTTTTTTGTTTATTTTCAGAATCTTCTTTTATGCAGCTGGCCTGGAATGTGTGATGCACCTCTCTCTGCGTTGAGGTCATTACACGCTTGTCTCTAATCCACGCCTCTCAGAGGGGATCAATGAAAAAAACAAAGAGGGCTTCCATCGAAACATTAAAAAGAAGAGAAAAAGTAGAAGAGCAATTTGAAACACCTATGTTGTCACCTATGAAACAAAAGATTGAAATTTAGACTTTAAAACACTGACTGTTTTTTCAATGCAATTTAACGGTGAAGAATAACCGTCCACCGCATTCTTAGTTTTATTTGTGTGTGGCCCATGTTGGAAAATGTTTGACAACCACTAGCCCAAGCCTTTTGTTCTGAGGAACTTTAAAGGGGTCATATTATGATTTGTTTCCCTCCATTCAAACACTTCCTTGTGGTCTACATAACATGTAATGGTGGTCCTTGGATCTTGTTTAACAGACCATCTTCAAACCGTTTTCTGACCGGTCTTATTTACGTGCTGAAAACCTCCTTCAGGCCATGCCCCCCCTTCCATCGCATTTTGTAGTTTTTAGCTCTTCCATATCAAGACTACTGACAGATTTGAGTGAGAAATATACGCTACGTTTTTAGAAAATGGCAACAGCAGGGATGCACGTACACGTACGAGCCAGTCTGCCCCACAACAAGAGGACAAAGAAAATTAAGGAATTTACTGACTGCAACTTTGAGCTACAACTGAATGGTGGTCACGGGCAAAGCTTGTCAGGTTAACTTCTACCATATATGGCAACATTCCCTGGCGTGACCAAGAAAGAATATGTTACTGAAGTCCCAAATTCCAAACGTTACATTTAGAGCAAATTTTTAAGAAGGCGGGATAGTTTTGTAAATATCTCTACCATGCCTCATTGGTTTGATTTCAAAACTTCTGGCCCCATTAAGGATACTTGCCAACCCTCCCGGATTTTCCGGGAGACTCCCGAAATTCAGCGCCTCTCCCGAAAACCTCCCGGGACAAATTTTCTCCCGAAAATCTCCCGAAATTCATGCAGACCTGAGTGACGTGTCGACAGCCTGTTTTCACGTCCGCTTTCCCACAATATAAACAGCGTGGCTGCCCAATCACGTTATTACTGTAGAATGATCGAGGGCGAGTTCTTGGTTTCTTATGTGGGTTTATTGTTAGGCAGTTTCATTAACGTCCTCCCAGCGCGGCAACAACACACAACAACAGCAGTCACGTTTTCGTCTACCGTAAAGCAGTTCGTCTGCCGTAAACAGCAATGTTGTGACACTCTTAAACAGGACAATACTGCCATCTACTGTACATGCATATGTGACAATAACATCTACGGCTTTTAGAGAGTGCAGTGCACAACTGCGCACACAACAAGGAGACGAAGCAGAATGCATCATGAGAGAGGGTGTTCTGCATGGTTAGAAAAATAGTGACAGAGAATAGAACAATTGGTATATGAGTGTTATGTGTGTGTATATGTGTAAATAAATGAACACTGAAATTTAATCAAGTATTTCTCTTTTATATATATATATATATATATATATATATATATATATATATATATATATATAATAAAATAAATATATATATATATATATATATATAATAAAATAAATATATATATAATAAAATAAATATATATATATATATATATATATATATATAGAGCTAGAATTCACTGAAAGTCAAGTATTTCTTATATATATATATATAAAATAAAATAAATATATACATATATATATATATATATATATATATATATATAAAGAGCTAGAATTCACTGAAAGTCAAGTATTTCTTTTATATATATATATATACATATATATATATATATATGAAATACTTGACTTGGTAAATTCTAGCTGTAAATATATATGATATATTTTTTCAATAGTATTTTTAGACCTATTTTCTATTGTTACTTTATTATTCTATTTTATATATACCTGTTTTACTCAGCATGCTGTGCCACTGTCCCATATACTGTACTGCATACTTGTTAATAATAGAATAGAATGGACTTTATTGTCATTATATTTGCATATAACGAGATTAAGGACTCCAATTTAAGGTGCGGTAGTGGGAACAAATATGGGATAAAAATAAATTACACAAGAAGTAATAACGATAAAACTAAGAATTTAAATAAAACATCCAATAAAAATAATAAGCAATCCTGTACAATATACAAAATACTGTACAATATACAGAACAAGACAAGAGTACCGGAGTGATAACAATCAGTGTCGGATGTATTGTATGTATAGAACATTATAATGAGGACACATCGCCCTGTAATTTAATGTATTAAGTTCTAATTCCACAAGCGGTAGAAAAATAGATGGATGGAAGTTCTAATTACTTATTTTACTGCGAGCAAAAGTTGAAGTGTCACGTGTGCACCGTTGCAAAGTGTAAGGTGATGCTTAAAAGAGCAGACAAAAACAACTGCATGATGATAGATGGCTCTAGTTTCTCAAGAATTGAAAGAGTAATACATGGATGGCAGCAGGCTGGAACAGACTGGCTTTAAAAAGGCACACAAACACATTTGTACGTGTATGCAAAGCTTGGTGGAGAATGGGAGGTGCGTGTAGTGCATGGAGAGGGGTGGGGGTGGATGTTCTTTGCCGACAACTCTGCTGTGCAGACACAACAAGCGCTGAAACATTTGAATTAACAGCAGCAGACTAAAGAGGTAAGAACTTTGGAACTGATAACATAAAATTAACTAAAAGGTTCAGCACAATTTTTAGATTGTATTTTTTTTACATTATACCATCTTGTTGTTTTTCCCTACAGAGTTAATGTCCCGCTTAGACATTGTTCATAGCCACACTGAGATAATGATAATCACCTCAGCCGTTCTTTACTCAAAACATTACTGTGGTTATACTGAGTCACTCTGCTTGGTTTGTTGCCCTCATAAAACAATTGTTTATGTCTTTTTTTATGCATTTTTAATGGTGATGAAGGAATGAAGGTATTATGTGTTATTTCAGGCTTGTTTATTAAAATGAAGTTTTCCAAGTAGGGAGATACTATTTAAAAAAATAATAAATGCCCTCAGTTCTTCCAGCCTTAAGTATGCGGCCGCAGTGAAAATACTTGAGATATTTTGCAACGTTCCATAGTTGTATAAGAAAGTGCATGGTTGTCGACACAAGATGGTAGTTTCATTGCTTTACGTTGCAGAGCAGCTAAAACTAAACGAAACTAACAAAATACTGTACTAGTCTTTTTTGGGGGGGAAGGAAGAGGAGAACTACAGACGGAGTTACAAAGTTGGAGTCATTGATGTGTTCAGGTCCACGCATGGTGCGGACAGACAAGGATTAGGCTATTAGGGAAGCCATGCAGCAGAGATTCCACTGAACAACAACCTTGCCTCTTTTTGCCCACACAGCAAGATGGAGGACTACTATTACCATGACGACCAGGACTCCAGCTTCAACGCCAGCTACGACTACAGCTATGACCACTCGGTGTGCGACAAGGAGACTGTGCGTTCGTTCGCCAGTGTCTTCCTCCCGGCCATCTACTCGCTGGCACTGGTGGTGGGCCTGGCGGGGAACGCTCTGGTTGTGGCGGTCTACGCGTCACGCTCTCGACTGCGCACCTTGACAGACGTGTGCATCCTTAACCTGGCCATCTCGGACCTGCTCCTGCTCGTCACGCTGCCGTTCTGGGCGGCTGACGCCGTGCACGGTTGGAGGTTGGGCTCAGCTGCCTGCAAGCTCACCTCATTCCTCTACAGCACCAACTTCAGCTGTGGCATGCTTCTGCTGGCCTGCATCAGCGTGGACCGCTACAGGGCCGTAGCCCAGAGCACGGCAGGGAGGGCCGCTAGGGGCCCCCGCGTACGGAGAAAGTGGCTCGTGGTGTGCTTGGCGTTGTGGGCGGTGGCTAGCTTCCTTGGTCTCCCCGAGTTGGTCTTCTCCACCGTCAAGCACTCCCATCACAGGATATACTGTACGGCTGTGTACCCGCACAGCATGGCCCGACCCGCCAAAGCTACCCTGGAGCTGCTGGAGGTTGGCCTCAGGTTTGTGCTGCCTTTCCTGGTTATGGTGGTCTGCTACTGCTTGTTGGGCCGTGCCCTGGGCCGAGTGGCGGGCATGCAGAGGGAGCGGAAGTGGCGGGCCCTGCGGGTGCTGTTAGCGGTGGTGGCCGTCTTCCTGCTGACTCAGCTTCCTTACAATGTGGTAAAACTATGCAGAGCGCTGGACATCATCTACATGCTAGTGACCGACTGTGAGGTCAGTAAGGGCTTAGATCACGCCCTCCAAGTGACCGAGAGCCTGGCGCTGACCCACGCCTGCATTAACCCGCTCCTCTACGCATTCATCGGTTCCTCCTTCAGGGGACACATCCTCAAAGCTGCCAAGCGTCTCGGTCAGCAACTCGGGCAGCACCCCGAACGAGAGGCCGGCGAGCCAGCGGTAGAGATCGCGCTCACCGCTCGCAATCAAAACCAATCCCAGTCTGGATCCGAGGAACCAGACACAAGCACGTTTACCATGTGAAGTGCACACAGAACTCGCCACAACACTAACTTGAGGAGCGCATTCCAGTGTAGGACACAAAACCTCTAACATGCCGCGACTCCCATGAAACATTCATTTAGATGTTGCTACATTGATATTAGAGGTTATGTAAAATACTCGTTCCCGAGAAACTCAGTAGTTAGGCTAGGGAAAAGATCATCAGATTTAGGAAATCGCAGTTAGGGAGCAAACATCTCTGCTTTTTAGCTACGGACATTGAAGGAGATGGAATGTTGAGAGAGTGACTGAGTCTTTGTAAGCATAGGGTAACCCGAGGGTGTCCAAACACTTTCTGGTGAGGGCTGCAGCCCGAAAAGTCAACACGATGCTCAGTGGCATGTCCAGGCAGTGGCCTACGGTGCCACCACTAGAATCCGATAGGCCACCCAAGGTGCTACCCCGCTTATAGGTGGAACGATTTGAAGCATACGAACGTAGCGTAGTAAGTCAGAGGCCGGTATTCTGTCCACACATATCCTGCGAGTGGCGGTAGTGTGCTTGATCTAGTGATGTGACGAGATGTGCGGAGGCTTCGAGGCGTGTGTCGAGTAATGGAGGGGGCGTTTCGGCTAAGCGCGTGAAGCGAGCCTCGCTGTACCACGTGACCGATTCGGGCCCTGGATAAGCTTTAGCGAGGAGATTCGTCAACACACAAACTCATACTTGCCAACCCTCACGGATTTTCCGGGAGACTCCCGAAATTCAGCGCCTCTCCCGAAAACCTCCCGGGACAAATTTTCTCCCAAAAATCTTCCGAAATTCAGGCGGAGCTGGAGGCCACGCGCCCTCCAGCTCCATGCGGACCTGAGTCCGCTTTCCCACAATATAAAGAACGTCTAAGGTAAAGCAGTCCGTCTGCCGTAAACAGCAATGTTGTGACACTCTTAAACAGGACAATACTGCCATCTAGTGCATTTGATGAAAGCACTTTTGTGTGTGCCACACAGCAATGCATAATCAGAGAGGGTGTTCATCATGGTTAGAAAGATAGTGACAGAGAATAGAACAAGGATGGACAATTCAACCCTTAACTCAACAATGAGTAGATGAGTGTTATGTGTGTGTATATGTGTAAATAAATGAACACTGAAATTCAAGTATTTATTTTGTTTATATATATATATATATATATATATACACATATATGCGTCCATCCATCCATTTACTACCGCTTATTCCCTTCGGGGTCGCGGGGATATAGATATATATATATATATATATACATATACATATACATATATACATATATATATATATACATACATATATACATATATATATATATATATATACATATATATATATACATATATATATATACATACATATATACATATATATATATATATATATACATATATATATATACATATATATATACATATATACATATATATATATATATATATATATATATATATATACACATACATACATACATATATATATATATATATACATATACATATACATATATATACATATACATATACATATATATACACATATATATATATATATATATATATATACATATATATACACATATATATATATATATATATATATATATATATATATATATATATATATATATATATATATATATATATATATATATATATATATATATATATATGTATGTGTGGGGAAAAAAAATCACAAGACTATTTCATCTCTACAGGCCTGTTTCATGAGGGGGGTTTCCCTCAATCATCAGGAGATTTTTTTTCCTGATGATTGAGGGAACCCCCCCTCATGAAACAGGCCTGTAGAGATGAAATAGTCTTGTGATTTTTTTTCCCACACATACATATATTGCGCTCTACTACGGTATCGAGCACTATTTTTTGGATAACCTTATTAAGACATATATATATATATATATATATATATATATACATATATATATATACATATGAAATACTTGACTTGGTGAATTCTAGCTGTAAATATACTCCTCCCCTCTTAACCACGCCCCCAACCACGCCCCTGCCCCCCGCACCCACCCCCCACCTCCCGAAATTGGAGGTCTCAAGGTTGGCAAGTATGCACAAACTGGTGAAGCGCCAAAGAAAATCTGGGATTTTGAGAGTTGTGGTCTGTCTGGAATCCGGATAGAAAATAAAGAAATATATTTTTTAAGTGCCAGTAGAATCGAAGAATACCGATGCATGGTATCAAATTTAATCCAAGACGTTTACCGCTTCATGAACAGTATGAATAGCACAAAATTGAAACAAAACAATATACAGTACAGGTCAAAAGTTTGGACATACTGTACCTTCTCTTCATTCAATGCGTTGCCTTTATTTTCATGACTATTTACATTGTAGATTGTCACTGAAGACATCAAAACTATGAATGAACACATGTGGAGTTATGTACTTAACAAAAAAAGGTGAAATAACTGAAAACATGTTTAATATTCTATTTTCTTCAAAATAGCCACCCTTTGCTCTGATTACTGCCTACTCTTGGCATTCTCTCCATGAGCTTCAAGCACACCTGTGAAGTGAAAACCATTCCAGGTGACTACCTCTTGAAGCTCATCGAGAGAATGCCAAGAGTGTGCGAAAAAGTAATCAGAGCAAAGAGTGGCTATTTTGAAGAAACTATAATATAAAACAAGTTATTTTTAAGTACATAACTCCACGTGTTCATTCATAGTTTAGATGCCGACAGTGACAATCTACAAGGTAAATAGTCATGAAAATAAAGAAATCACATTGAAATGAGAAGGTGTGTCCAAACTTTTGGCCTGTACTGTATATATTCTAAATGTTATTTTTATCAAAGCAGTAGTCTGGTAGCGTAATGGTCTACGCATCTACCTTTCATGCCACATGGCGTGGGTTCGATTCTCGGCAGCGTTAGATCGCAAATATTATATAAACATTACTTTTTTATTAAGGTAACACATTCTGTAAGGTACTTATGCTCTTTTAAACAATCACCAGAAATGAACAGCTGGATGATGGAGAGATTGTGTCAAGAAAAAAGTATCGCTTTAAATAAAAAAATTAACTAAATCTCCCCTGTTCTGTACATCGTTGTCCAAGTTACTTTGTAGTGACATCTTCCTCTTTAAGTCTATAAGTATTTTTCCCAAAAGTGACAGAAAAGATGCCCTATCGTATAATACTACCATGTTGGCAAAATACAAAGCTCAATGCTTTAGGGCGCATAATATTTAATGTCAGCAATTGTCTTACAAGAAGATTCATTCCATACTTGGTGGTGGTATGCTACTATATTAGCTACAGCTGCCCTTGGGGTAGACTGACAGTTTTATGGGTGCTGTTTCACAATAGTCCGTTATGTTCCCAACCATAAAGAGTGGACGATTAGAGCAGTATATTTGCTCACTTCTACTTTATTGTCAACTTCAGTGCAGTTACAATCCCAGGTGACTCACTCACACTAGCCCGCTTACTCCATGTACAGTGTGTCTCACTCTAAACGTTCCCCCCTGCAACGTGTATTAATATGCTGGAGTATCAACGTAACAATCATATTGTAACAGGTGCCGCCCCTGCAGAACTAAGTGCTCCCTGCGTATCACCCCTGAAAAAAAGTCTGGATACACCACTGGCTATGCTGAAAACAATTCAATGTAATAATAATAATAATAACTGGGATTTATATAGCGCTTTTCTAAGTACCCAAAGTCGCTTTACATGTAGAACCCATCAATCGTTCACACCTGGTGGTGGTAAGCTACTTTCATAGCCACAGCTGCCCTGGGGTAGACTGACGGAAGCGTGGCTGCAATTTGCGCCAACGGCCCCTCCGACCACCACCTATCATTCATCATTCAATTCACCGGTGTGAGTGGCACCGGGGGCAAAGGGTGAAGTGTCCCGCCCAAGGACACAACGGCAGCGATTTTTGGATGGTAAGAGGCAGGGAGCGAACTTGCAACCCTCAGGTTTTTGGCACGATTGCTCTACCCACTACGCCATGCCGCCAAATGTACAACCCCCGTTTCCATATGAGTTGGGAAATTGTGTTAGATGTAAATATAAACGGAATACAATGATTTGCAAATCCTTTTCAACCCAAATTCAATTGAATGCACTACAAAGACAATATATTTGATGTTCAAACTCATAAACTTTATTTCTTTGCAAAAAATAATTAACTTAGAATTTCATGGCTGCAACACGTGCCAAAGTATTTGGGAAAGGGCTTATTCACCACTGTGTTACATGGCCTTTCCTTTGAACAATACTCCGTAAACGTTTGGGAACTGAGGAGACACATTTTTTAAGCTTCTCAGGTGGAATTCTTTCCCATTCTTGCTTGATGTACAGCTTAAGTTGTTCAACAGTATTTTAGGCTTCATAATGCGCCACACATTTTCAATGGGAGACAGGTCTGGACTACAGGCAGGCCAGTCTATTACCCGCACTCTTTTACTATGGAGCCACGTTGATGTAACACGTGGCTTGGCATTGTCTTGCTGAAATAAGCAGGGGTGTCCATAGTAACGTTGCTTGGATGGCAACATATGTTGCTCCAAAACCTGTATGTACCTTTCAGCATTAATGGCGCCTTCACAGATGTGTAAGTTACCCATGTCTTGGGCACTAATACACCCCCATACCATCACAGATGCTGGCTTTTCAACTTTGCGCCTATAACAATCCGGATGGTTCTTTTCCTCTTTGGTCCGGAGGACACGACGTCCACAGTTCCCAAAAACAATTTGAAATGTGGACTCGTCAGAACACCGAACACTTTTCCACTTTGTATCAGTCCATCTTAGATGAGCTCAGGCCCAGCGAAGCCGACGGCGTTTCTGGGTGTTGTTGATAAACGGTTTTCGCCTTGCATAGGAGAGTTTTAACTTGCACTTACAGATGTAGCGACCAACTGTAGTTACTGACAGTGGGTTTCTGAAGTGTTCCTGAGCCCATGTGGTGATATCCTTTACACACTGATGTCACTTGTTGATGCAGTACAGCCTGAGGGATCGAAGGTCGCGGCCTTAGCGGCTTACGTGCAGTGATTTCTCCAGATTCTCTGAACCCTTTGATGATATTACGGACCGTAGATGGTGAAATCCCTAAATTCCTTGCAATAGCTGGTTGAGAAAGGTTGTTCTTGAACTGTTCAACAATTTGCTCACGCATTTGTTGACAAAGTGGTGACCCTCGCCCCATCCTTGTTTGTGAATGACTGAGCATTTCATGGAATCTACTTTTATACCCAAACATGGCACCCACCTGTTCCCAATTTGCCTGTTCACCTGTGGGATGTTCCAAATAAATGTTTGATGAGCATTCCTCAACTTTATCAGTATTTATTGCCACCTTTCCCAACTTCTTTGTCACGTGTTGCTGGCATCAAATTCTAAAGTTAATGATTATTTGCAACAAAAAAAAAAGTTTATCAGTTTGAACATCAAATATGTTGTCTTTGTAGCATATTCAACTGAATATGGGTTGAAAATGATTCGCAAATCATTGTATTCAGTTTGTATTTACATCTAACACAATTTCCCAACTCATATGGAAACAGGGTTTGTAGGTTAATACACGTTCATACCTTTCATACCATCATACCTTTGCGTTGTTAGTATTGTAACTTATAACAAAGGCTGTTAAAGTTAACACGATAACGAGCTAACAAGAATTTCCTTTAAAGGCAAGATTTCTTTTGACATGCGACTAACGTGAACGCACCCTGGTGCGATCCTTGGTCCATCACGTAGCCTGGGAAAATGCATCTGCGTTCCAGTTGACGTTGAGCCACAAGCGGAAAGAAATAGCAAGCAGAAATAAACAAACAGGGTACATTGAATGACAAGCCAAGCTCCAAAGCCCAGGCGGTTCACTCTCCCGTCAAGACCAAAGCCATTTCCATCCATCACCGGAAAATGCCATCCAGAGAGAAGAACCCTTCCACCTCGACAAAGGCAGGACAGGTGTCACCTCAGTATTTAGATACCAGTTTAGCGGATTTAATAACCCAAAAGTTGGATTGTTACGAAAGGAGGTGTGCTAATTAAAACACTTTGTACCTGCTAGTATTGAGGATTATAAAAAAAGAGATACTTTTTCTGGCGGGCTGAAATAGTGTACATCATACTTGCCAACCTTGAGACCTCCGATTTCGGGAGGTGGGGGGGGTGGGGGGCGTGGTTAAGAGGGGAGGAGTATATTGACAGCTAGAATTCACCAAGTCAAGCATTCCATACACACACACACACACACACACACACACACACACACACACACATATTATATATATATATATATATATATATATATATATATATATATATATATATATATATCCTGAAAATATGCAAACAAAACTGTGTTTAGATAATTGATACTTCAAACTTGCATAAATAAGTTTAAGGAATATAACATAACTTGGCTTCTGAGAGCTTCAAAATGTAATGAATAAAATGCTAAAGTTGTTGATAAACAAGCAATTATTTTAATAATTAGATATGGTCATTTTAAATTAATTATTATGATCATTTAAAATTAATTATTTCAAACATGTTTATTTAAATGTATAATTCTATGGCTGGATGTAATAAGGAGTCAGAAAAAATACAAATAAAAATACAATTAATTTTGATGTTTTTAGCAAAATATAGTAAAACTGTATTTCGTTTTTTTTAATATAATAATATTAATAATAATATATGCCCTGCGATGAGGTGGCGACTTGTCCAGGGTGTACCCCGCCTTCCGCCCGATTGTAGCTGAGATAGGCTCCAGCGCCCCCCGCGACCCCAAAGGGAATAAGCGGTAGAAAATGGATGGATGGATGGAATAATAATATATTTATTTGTAGGTAAGATAAACATAATAATACAATATATCTCTAGTCAGGATGATTTTTTTCTTGTCACCCTGTTGTCCTCCCGTCGTGAAAAAAGGCTGACCTCACTCAGGTCTGCATGGAGCTGGAGGGGGCGTGGCCTCCAGCTCCGGCTGAAAACCGGGAGATTTTCGGGAGAATATTTGTCCCGGGAGGTTTTCGGGAGAGGCGCTGAATTTCGGGAGTCTCCCGGAAAATTCGGGAGGGTTGGCAAGTATGGTGTACATTCCCTTCTAACATGTTCTGGTTGATAGCCCCAGAGTGTTTAGCAGGCAGATCGCCGAGAAATAATACACTTTAATACAAACTAAAGAAGTTTAAGACATTCTCTTGCACAAATATGAATAGGATTAACTTGTACAACACGTAAGGTGCAGAATATCAGAGGCATTTATTCGGGTAAAACGATCACAGGTTCTATTGCCAAAATTGTTTGACAATCAAGGCATGATTGCCACAATCCACATTAGGGATGTGCAATAAACTACAGACAAAATGTGTATGCATTTGACAGCCCTATTTATAACATATCTTAACATAAATTCATCAATAAATGTATTTCATTTTTACACTCTACCCAAAATAATTACACAATGAGGGTAATTGCACTTGACTGAGCTAACCTATGTATTTTGTAAACATTGTGTGTTTTGTTGAAATAAATACAGCATTTTCACAAACTCGTACCCTGAGTCATTGCAAAAACAGTGCTGCTTTGCTATGATAACAAATGGTTGTACTGCACAACATCACTCTGGCAAGTGGCTCTCATCTGAGAGCTAATGCTAACATGTCTAGTAAGTGGGAGAAAGCTTCCTTGAGTCTTTAAACCATAATGGCACTGCAGTGTTTGTCATTCTTTCCATCCTCAGTACCTGTTAGTCATCCTCTTTCCGCTGCACTGGTCAAACTACTGGTTACACCGCAGGCATTTGGAAAAAGAGCACAACAGCATGCTCTTTACAAGAATCTATTGAAAAGTTCGCTGCTGTGTCATAGTAAGGGAATAGATGAGATGTCATTTAGAAATACAATCCAAGAGGAAACACCCTGAAGATGACACTCGGTCCTTGTCAACAACGCCAAGCTGTGCTTTTGTTTCACAGTGACTGCACTGAGATTGAGATGTTATGACTCCCAGTAGAGATCACCAAGTATGACAAAACTGTCAACATTCCTTCCTATGAATGCTTTTTGTGGTTGTGCAGAAAGACATGATATTTCCTCCTCCAGAGAACATTTCACAAACACACGTGTTAAAAGACATTCCCAGCAACAAGACGGGGATATGAAAACACAAACAAAACAGCCGAACATCTCGGAGGCCTGTTATACAAAGCAATCAATCAATCAATCAATGTTTACTTATGTAGCCCTAAATCACGAGTGTCTCAAAGGGCTGCACAAGCCACAACGACATCCTCGGCTCAGATCCCACGTTAGGGCAAGAAAAAACTCAACCCAATGGTATAACAATGAGAAACCTTGGAGGGGACCGCAGATGTGGGGTGCTATGGACGTTGAGTGGATCTAGCATAATATTGTGAGATTCTAGTTCATAGTGGATCTAACATAATAGTGAGAGTCCAGTCCATAGTGGATCTAACATAATAGTGAGAGTCCAGTCCATAGTGGGGCCAGCAGGAGACCATTCCGAGCTTGAAAGCAGGATGTATTCCGATCCAGGATAGGTTTGAAGATTAAGTACGGATATGTTGTACCACAAAGCTGGTTCACCCAGGTAATTTATGTACTGCCACCCCTACTGCTAAAGCTATGTTTGTGGAAACAAAATTAGAGCCAATAATAGCACCGTCCACTGACTAATAAGAGATCAGAGCCTATTTCAGTTTGTTCAAAGTTTTTTGCCTTAGCCAGGACTCAGGAAGTACTTTTCGTATGTAAAATCGTTGAAGCTATTCAGTAGCAAGCATAGAGACCTGGGCCGGTTACAACATTTTGCACAACGATATATTGACCTAAAATTATTGCCGATAAACATTATTGTCAACATTATTTTGAGAGCAACTCAACAACTGAAGTAATAGATAATAATAATGCAATAATTTAAAATGCAATAAACATTTTTCAACGTATATCTTAACATTGTAACTAAAATGTGAACATTTAAAAATTAATTAATTCAAAGCCTGTAACTTTGAATGAAATGAAAACAGAATGTATTCATTTCATTCAAAGTTACAGGCTTTTGACCTGACAAGCAGCTTTTAGCCAATAAGAACCCATAGTGACAAACCGGAAATGTCCTCAAATTTAATTTGAATTTAACCCATTAAGTCCTTGTTTGACGTAAAACGAAACATGTTGTAGGTGTCAGGTGGTGGTCATGCGACTACTATGCAATTCAAAGTACAGTGTTCCCTTGAATATTGCAAGAGTTAGGTCCCCCTCCCCTGTGGTAGGTTCATTTCCGTGAGGTAAGGAAGTTTTTTATTTTATGATTTTCTTTATGAATACTGTATGCATTTTAGTTGTTTATAAACCCTCCACATGCTGTTACTAACCTTTCACACACACTCATAAACACTTGTATACACTCTTATGTAACACAAAAACACAACAGCAGAGCTACATAAACTGGTCACACACCCAACTAGTTGAGAGCAGCTCTTCAAGCGAGCAAATACTGTAGATCAGGGTCCCCAGGCCAAGGAGCCCCTACTTATATATCTTGTATAAAATGGTTTTAAATAAACTGGACTGAAAGGAATTCTGCAGTTTCTGATCTGGAGGGTAGGCTTATCTCGCTTCTGCTTTTTTGTACTGTTACAAATTGATACATTTTTCCAATCCAAAATCTTAAAGGGGAACATTATCACCAGACCTATGTAAGCGTCAATATATACCTTGATGTTGCAGAAAAAAGACCATATATTTTTTTAACCGATTTTCGAACTCTAAATGGGTGAATTTTGGCGAATTAAACGCCTTTCTATTATTCGCTCTCGGAGCGATGACGTCACAACGTGACGTCACATCGGGAAGCAATCCGCCACTTTCTCAAACACATTACAAACACCGAGTCGAATCAGCTCTGTTATTTTCCGTTTTTTCGACTGTTTTCCGTACCTTGGAGACATCATGCCTCGTCGGTGTGTTGTCGGAGGGTGTAACAACACGAACAGGGACGGATTCAAGTTGCACCAGTGGCCCAAAGATGCGAAAGTGGCAAGAAATTGGACGTTTGTTCCGCACACTTTACCGACGAAAGCTATGCTACGACAGAGATGGCAAGAATGTGTTGATATCCTGCGACACTCAAAGCAGATGCATTTCCAACTGGACTGGACAGATCAGCTTTCAGGAAAAGAGAGCGGATGAGGGTATGTCTACAGAATATATTAATTGATGAAAACTGGCCTGTCTGCACTCTCAAAGTGCATGTTGTTGCCAAATGTATTTCATATGCTGTAAACCTAGTTCATAGTTGTTAGTTTCCTTTAATGCCAAACAAACACATACCAATCGTTGGTTAGAAGGCGATCGCCGAATTCGTCCTCGCTTTCTCCCGTGTCGCTGGCTGTCGTGTCGTTTGTCGGTTTCGCTTGCATACGGTTCAAACCGATATGGCTCAATAGCTTCAGTTTCTTCTTCAATTTTGTTTTCGCTACCTGCCTCCACACTACAACCATCCGTTTCAATACATGCGTAATCTGTTGAATCGCTTAAGCCGCTGAAATCCGAGTCTGAATCCGAGCTAATGTCGCTATACCTTGCTGTTCTAACCGCCATGTTTGTTTGTATTGGCATCACTGTGTGACGTCACAGGAAAATGGACGGGTGTATATAACGATGGTTAAAATCAGGCACTTTGAAGCTTTTTTTAGGGATATTGCGTGATGAGTAAAATTTTGAAAAAAACTTCGAAAAATAAAATAAGCCACTGGGAACTGATTTTTAATGGTTTTAACCCTTCTGAAATTGTGATAATGTTCCCCTTTAAACATAAATGATCTGCTAGCTGAAAATGGGCTTTTTGCCAATCACGGGGAGCCTGACAGAGCCTTGTGATTGGTGAAAGAGGCGTGTTGCACTTGCGTTGCACCTCCAGTGCAATGACATTAAAGACTACCCTATTCTATCCTCCTTGTTGGAATAGACCAGGGACCTGCTTGAAAGACTTCCTGAATGTGTGTATTACTGACTGAAAGATGTCTTCTGTCTCAATGTATTTGTTCACTACAGTGTGTTGGATCAATGTTAAAGTGTATTTAAACATATTTATTATTGTGGAAAAGTTGCATCAAAAATTCTCTCAACAGTTTTATATACAAGCTGCAAGTACAATATGTACCAGACCATGGCAAAATACGGCCCGCGGGGCGAATTGTCTAAACCTTTGACATCGAAACTGTAGCCGGAAATATGATGTGCAGCACCGTTTTTAAATTACTGAAAGTCTTGAACTATAGAAAGTATTCCAATGGTTGAAATCTGTGCTTTTGAGTGTTTTACAGGTTATAACTGATCGACATCACAACCCCTCCAGGCAGATGGGGCACGAAACAAAGTGTGTGAGGTTTGTTTACTGAGCAGCCAGCCTGAAAGGTGGGTGTCAGGGACAGACACGGAACCAGATTTTAACAACAATGATCTGCGGGAGATATTACATCAGTTTGTAGGTGTTTTTTACACTTTTCATATTTCAACGCAACCGCGGAGTCCGCGGATAATCCGCGGGTCGGGCGGGTGACATGACGAAAAAAATAGATTTTAAATAGATTCGGGCGGGTGGCGGTTGAACCAATTCGGAAATATATATACATAATTAAATGTTGTTACCCACATACGAAAAACGGGCAACACTCTTTGAAACAGGCAATTATTCATCAGGCACTGCAGCACACCACAACACAACACAACAGAAGAAAAAAAAAAAAAAAGATGGCAACGCCGGCAGCAAACGTGGTACGCAACAAACTAAAAAAGGGAATACTAAAGACCAGGGAAAAAAAGACCAGCTATTTGCCTTGGCCAATAAGTTGCAGGTAATTTATTATTATTATTTATTTAATTTATTTTTGGTTAAATAGGGATGACATACATATGTCATTGTATAATTTAAGTTTGTGCGCGTGATTGACAGCCTAAGGCTTATGAGGCACATTTTTTTAATTTTTTTTTATTTCAAGTTAAAAACGTATGAGCCTAGGCCTATGCCTACAACATAGGCTATGTGTTTATCTTTATTTTCCTGCCTGTCGTTGACAATGGAGATTGTCTGATATTTTGTCATGGCTGTAGATCAATCAATAAAGGTTCATCTTTGTCGCGAAATTGTTCACTGTTTCACTGTGCACCCCGCCCTCGTCCCTATTTGAGCATTATAACGTTAACAAGTTAATATTCATTGAAATAAATTCAGAATTTTTTTTTTACCTAACGAAAATATAGGCCTAGTCTTTCTAAAACATTTTTTTTAACTTCTTAAAAGCATCGTTCTGCTTGCTGCAACTGCGCACACAAAGTGTGAGGAACGCACTCCTGATCTGAGGGCATTGGCAACAATAGTCAACACTTTCTTAATGGAAATGACAATAATACTATAATAATGATAAATAATATTATCACGCATTAATATCTCTTAGCCACTAATGCGTGGCCAAGAGATATTAATGCGTGGCACGCATTGAATGTCTCTGCTGCATTGGATCAGTCTCCTTTCTTTAACAGGCAAAAGCTTTCTAACCTCACTAATGCCTTGCATCGTCTATATTAGATATATAACAACGGGCGGGTGGCGGGCGGGTGTGGATTTGATAAAAATGTTAGTTCGGGTGGATGGCGGGTGGATGGCGGGTGGATGACGACTTTTGTGATGGGGTTGCGGATTAAATAATTGCCTATCCGCGCATCTCTAGTACACACACACACACACACACACACACACACACACACACACACACACACACACACACACACACACACACACACACACACACACACACACACACACACACACACACACACACACACACACACACACACACACACACACACACATCAGAAAGGAGGCATTGGAAGCGGTGTGCAAGGACAAAGAAGAGGGGCAAGAGTGGAGGTATCCGAGCTAGGCTAGAGGCTAGTCCAACTCGCCCAGTCATTCCATCTCTCCTCCTGGCAAATGTATGATCCTTGGACAATAAAATGGATCACATCCGACTACTGAGATTAGCAAATCGAAAAGTGAGAACCGTAATTTTCGGACTATAAGTCACAGTTTTTTTCATAGTTTGGCCGGTGCGATTTATACTCAGGAGCAACTTATGTGTGAAATTAACACATTACCGTAAAATATCAAATAATATTATTTAGCTCATTCACGTAAGAGACTAGACGTATAAGATTTCCTCGGATTTAGCGAATAGGAGTGACAAATTGTTTGGTAAACGTATAACATGTTCTATATGTTATAGTTATTTGACTTACTCTTACCATAATATGTTACGTTAACATACCAGGCACGTTCTCAGTTGGTTATTTATCTGGCATATAACGTACACTTATTCAGCCTGTTGTTCACTATTCTTTATTTATTATAAATTGCCTTTCAAATGTCTATTCTTGGTGTTGGGTTGTATCAAATAAATTTCCTCAAAAAAGTGAGACTTATATGTTTTTTTCCTTCTTTATTATGCATTTTCGGCAGATGCGACTTATACCCCGGTGCGACTTATACTCCGAAAAATACGGTAACTGCTGTGTGCTTGTATTCACCGAAAAATACAACTGGTGAGCGGACAGACCCCTTGTAGAAGTATGGAAGACCCGTGGCGGAAGGATCTGTGATTACATCCGAGATGTGTGGTGCCGGGATGCGACGGTGGTATGCAAACACTGTTCTCCACTGGCGGAGTTTATGATCATAAAGTGTTGTCCTTTCTATCTGCCCAGGGAGATACTGTGATTCTTCTAGTTGCAGTCTACACCCCTGCCACTGACAACAACGGTGATAGGAACGCTGCACTTAATGAACTTTATCAAGCCGTCGATGAACAACATGCAGCACATCCAGATGGTTTCACCATCCTCGCCGGAGATTTTAATCATGCTGATCTCAAGATTCTGCTGCCGAAGTTTCACCAGCATGTAAACTTCCCAAGAAGGGGAGTTAACACCTTGGGTCTGGTCTACACCACACAAAGGCGCGTACAAAGCCCTCCCCCACATCAGTCTATCTGACCACCTCACTGTTATGCTAATGCCAGATACTGACAAACAGTGAAAGCCATCAAACCCGGTTCTGAAGCAGATTAGAGTGTGGCCAGAGGGAGCCTCAGCTCTTCAAGACTGCGTTGACACCACAGACTAGGAGATGTTCAAAAGGGCAGCCCCTTACAACAACAACAACATAGACATTGAGGAGTACACAAACACTTTGACCTACAGAACCAAGTGCATTGATGATGTGACCCACACCAAGGACATCGTCATTTGGGTAAACCAGAAGCCATGGTTGACAGGGGGACGTCCACAGGCTGTTGGGGGCCAGAGACAAGGCCTTCAGAGCTGGGGACGAATCTCGCTTGAGAACACCAAGAGCCAATCTGTCCCGGGGCATCAGAAGAGCAAAACAGGATCACACACACAAGATAACTTCCCACTTCAACGACAGCAAAGATGCACGGAGCCTATGGCAAGGCATTCAAGCTATCACGGACAACAAGCCCGCTACACAGAGCTGCGAGAGTGACACCTTTCTGCTCAACAACCTAAACAGCTTCTTTGCACGCTTCGATGCACAAAACAATACTCGCCCACAAAAAAACCCAACACCTCCCCATGACCAGACTCTGTGCCCTTCTGCCGCGAACATAAAGAGGACATTCTCTACCATCAACGCCCGGAAAGCAACAGGCCCAGACAACATCTCTGGTCATGTGCTGAAAGACTGCGCAGATGAACTGAAGGATGTCTTCACTGACATCTTTAACACCTCCTTGAAGCAAGCCATTGTCCCATCATGCTTCAAAGCTGCAACCATTTTACCTGTGCCAAAGACATCATCCCCATCCTGCTACAACGACTACCGTCCTGTGGCGCTGACACCTATCATCATAAAGAGCTTCGAACGGCTAGTCATGTCATACATCAAATCCATCCTCCCCCCCACCTTGGACCCCTTCCAGTTTGCATATAGGGCGAAACGATCCACTGAGGATGCAATTTGCTCTGCCCCCCACCCGGCCCTCACGCACCAGGAACAGAAAGACTAATATGTGAGAGTGCTGTTCATAGACTTCAGATCAGCATTCAATACCATAATACCACAACAGCTCATCTGCAAACTGGACAAGTTGGGCATCAGCACCTCACTCTGCAACTGGCAGCTTGACTTCCTCAGTGAGAGGCCACAAGCAGTACATGTTGGGAACAACACCTCCAGGACCATCACCCCGAGTACGGGAGCCCCACAAGGCTCAATAACAGCTTTGTCCACCAGGCTGTTAGGCTGTTGAACTCTCTCCCCTCTCCACCCCCAGCCTGACCCACCAGGGCATCAGGAAGATAAAAATCTACCTTTCCAAGAGACATCCTGAAACTCTGAAATGACTAGACAAATTGCACATATGGACCTGCTGCTATCAACCGTTTTCACAGACACCACTTTTTCACAGTAATCTGTTGAAACATCAAATTGTTTACATCTATATCATATACAACTTTTTCAAGACCTGTAAGAGTATGATGCCACCATCTGCACTTGTATTATTATTGTTGCTATTATCACTGCATAGTTTTGTTTGTACTATAGCAGTTAGATATACTTATGCTGTGTCACTTTACCATTTGTGTCTTGCCACCTTACTATTTGTGTCTTTTCTTTGTCTAGTCTACGGCATTGGATAGTGAGAAATGCAATTTCGATTCCTTGTATGTCTTGTACATGTGAAGAATTGACAATAAAGCTGACTTTGACTTACAATTTAAGACTTAAATATTATTATATACAAACTATTTATAGCTGCGATGTAATCACATCCATTTGTCCCTATGTTTCCATCAGTGAGTGGTCTGCTGTTTCCTTTCCTCGTTTGTCTGCTCCCTGTAAGTTTATTCTAGATCATAAATCATGCCTCTCACCTGGAAAGTAGATGGCTGATGATATAATCCAACAAGTTGAGACACTTTGACCGCCATGTAGGACCTCGAACTGGCAAAAACAACACGAAAAGCGCTTGTTTCCCCCGCCCCTCCCTCCGTGTTTCATTGCGAGTATTAAGAAACATTTTTAATCTAAATGGGAATATATGAACATCCGAGCTGTCGGCATCCTAATGACAGCAGATCTTGTACAGTAAGTGATGTTTTCTTTTGTTTGGTCTGCAGTAAGCAAAAATCAATGATGAAAAGAAAAAAAGAAAATGTTGTGATGCCTTTTTTAAATGAATGCACCGTGTATGCTAAAAATTATCATAATATGTAAATATTAAATATTATAAATGTGTGGCCGTTTCTACATTACATATATACTTACATCATATACTGTATATAAAACTTCAATGGAGGTGTTTTGATGTTTTATTTAGGGGCTCTATAGGCAGAATTAAATGGCTCCTACAGGCTCCATAGTAAGCAGACTTTTGACCGCATTTATTTAATATTTGGAAAAATAACATACGTCGTCATGTATTTCATAAAGATTGTGAACGAAAAGTGCAGTTCCCTTTAAGCATTACCGGAAATTTTTTTTGGGGCTGCATTGATTGCACGGAACGTTCGCTATTCCCTTCAGCAACAACTACCACAAATTATGGTGGACTTCAAGAGAGCCAACGACTACTTTGGGACAAATAATCATCCAGAACCTTATATTTTTGAGGCTGAATATATGGAGGATGAGCGACAAGTTTTAGAAGTAAAGTGATAAGCAGATCCACCTCTAGTGAAGCACTAAGCAGTATTACTAAGTGCTAAACAAGAAATAAAAACTATTAACATAATAAAACAATCCCTTACTGTACAACGTCCGCTTTCACTAGGATGCCGACTGATGGGACGGTTATATCTTTCAGCACAAGATCTGCGTGCCCTGTTTAGATGATGAAATTATCATAAACCTCACCAATTTGTAAAAATAAATAAATAAAAAGATAATAGCAAACAAGCATCTTTTCGTGACTTCCTCGCAACGTCTTTGGGCCTAAATGTAATGTAAAAATTAACCAACTTCTCATCTTATGGCAGCAATCTTCTACTATACAAGTGTGAGGCATGCGATATAAAATCTAATCCATTATTATTATTATTATTATTTATTGGCTGTTTTTTGATGTTTTTTTAGAGGGTTTTATCGGCACAATGACTCCCTTTAGCCACATTGTTAGCCGTCCAGTACGAGCTGTATTTTAACATTAAGAATATACAAAAATAGACGGGATTGTGAATGATAGGCAAAATTCCACAAAAAAGTACAGTTCCCCATTAAGCATAAATAGCACTGGTTTTGTTTGGGTTATAACGTAAACAATGTTGGTACTTTAAACAGTTTGAATAAACAATGAAACTTTTATTGAGGCAGAAATACACGTCTTCTTGATCCACATAGGGATTGTGAATGATAGGAAGTACAGTTCCCCATTAAGCATAAATAGCACTGGTTTTGTTTGGGTTATAACGAAAACAACGTTGGTACTTTAAACAGTTTGAATAAACAATGGAACTTTTATTGAGGCAGAAGAGACCTGACCACTTTGAAATGTGATTAGTTTAACGTCCAGGAAATAATCACATCCAGGGCGTACGTCATTGCTTGGCTCAAAGTGTTTAAAGGTGTTGAACAAAATTTGAGAAAAAAGAAACTGACCGCTGCTCCACCACTTTTTTCCGTTGATGACATAGCTGTCTTCCTCCTTGTAAAGACTGCACTCCATGTTGGTTGCATCACTCGAGGCCACATCAGGCTCTAAAACAGACCAGAAAAACAAAATAAGGATTGCAATGTTTAAGGTCCAAATACAAAGCTCTAAACAACGTGTGCAAACTATAAAATTGCGTGTGATTTACAATTGATACAATTGATAACTGGTACAGACCGCCCTATTTAAACAAGGTTATTGATGTTCAATGTGGTTTTCACCATGGCAACACTTATTTACTGCACATTCATGTTATCATGCTCTTACTTGAGGCATTTTGTTATGTTTTGAAACATGCAGCAGACATGTCCCACTTCCTTCCTTCATACTCCCGCCAAACAAGCCTTTTGGAATTTGCTCTGTCCTGTGACGTTTTCTGCCCTATCTCGTCTGCCCATATATGGTATGGTAAAGTTGTACCCAGAGAACTTGTTGTGGGGAAGACTGGCTCGTACATGCACATGCATCCTGAGCTGTTGCCATTTCTAATCTAAATGAGAATACAGTTCAAACTAGGGTTGTCCCGATACCAATATTTTGGTACCGGTACCAAAATGTATTTCGATACTTTTCTACATAAAGGGGATCAAAAAAAAATTACATTATTGGCTTAATTTTAACTAAAAATCTTAAAAATGTTTCTTGTTGCAATTTTGTCCTTAAATAAAATAGTTGACATACTAGACAACTTGTCTTTTAGTAGTAAGCAAACAAAGGCTCCTATTTTAGCTGTTGACGTATGCAGTAACATATTGTGTCATTTGTCATTCTATTATTTTGTCAAAATGACTAAGGACAAGTGGTAGAAAATGAATTATTAATCTACTTGCTCATTTACTGTTAATATCTGCTTACGTTCTCTTTTAACATGTTCTATCTACACTTCTGTTCAAATGTAATAATCACTTATTCTTCTGTTGTTTGATACTTTACATTAGTTTTGGATGATACCACAAATTTGGGTATCGATCCGATACCAAGTAGTTACGGGATCATACATTGGTCATAATTTAAGTCCTCATGTGTCCATTGATGTGTTTCCTGAGTTTATAAACATAATATACAGTTTAAGAAAACGAAAAAAAGATTTTGTGATGCTAAAAAATATCAATGCAATAGTAGTATCGACTAGATACGCTCCTGTACTTGGTATCATTACAGTGGATGTCAGGTGTAGATCCAACCATGGCATTTGTTTACATTGTGACGCCGGTGAGCTACGGTGTGTAGTGAAGCATGTTTAGCTATTCCTCGTCCTGCAGGGATGATACTTGTAAGAAACATACTTTATTTGTCGCCATGGAGGCGAGGATTAGTGATTTAGAAGTAGCCGCTAGCTAGCTAGCCATGACTTAAAGCACCTCTTCCCGAGGGCGTTTCAGTGTTATGACTTCACCTTTATCGTTAGTTTTTAAGCCAAAATGCGTCCATTCTCCCTTTTCTGTCTACACACTGTGTCTGCTTGTAAGTACTCAGTGATTGTGCGCTGCCGAACATGCTCCTCTGCTTATAAACCCAGCAATGTCATGACGTGACGACGCGCCGTCATGCCCGTTAAAAAAAAAGTGGGGGGGACCGGTACTTCTAGAGGCGGTATAGTACCAAATATGATTCATTAGTATCGCGGTACTATACTAGTACCGGTATACCGTACAACCCTAGTTCAAACTTTTATCCATCAGTAGATTTGCTATGGAAATTCTAAAAACTACAACAAAGATGGCAGAAAGAAGACGCCATTGAAGTAAAACACGTAAATAAGACCGCCCACAAAAACGGCGCATACTGAAGAGGCGGTCAGAAAGCAGACTGAATGGTCTGTAAAACATAATCTATGTAAAGTTTTGATCATAGAACTACCAATAAATGTTATGCAGACCACAAAGAAGTGTTTTAAATGCTTTAAAAATCATAAAACGTGCTATATGGTTTGATATTATCTGCATACCGATACATACATTACATATAAATGTCTTGTATCTTCTTCAGTTTGTGTTTTTTCTAATAGTATTTCAATAAATAATTAAACTAAATAAAATAAATGAGTGATTGAATAAAAAAATTGGTCCTGATAACATTGCTAAAATATCACACGGACACACACAGGATTGTATAACATTTGACTTATGAATACGTCGCATTCTTTCCTCATTATCCAGTATAACATATCCAGCAAAAATAAAATCGCACATCAATAACTTGTTTAAAAAAAGCTTTGGGGAGGTTGACTCCCACTGTCAACACCTCTGGCCTGCAGCTGTTTCCAGCTGAGGAACCAAATGGAAAAAATGCTTGGAGAAATGACCCAATACAGAATACACAAATACTGAAAGAGGGTGTTTCTACAGCAATACTGTTGCGACTAGATTAAATCATCACGGTAATTGTAATCACTGCCATATTTAGCACATTATGTTTATTTAACCGCGTTAATCAGATTTTTAATATCTAACTTTATTGTCTCTGTATGCCTGCGAGCAGTGTTGGGACTAACGCGTTACGGCGGTAACTAGTAATCTAACGCGTTATTTTTTATTTACAGCAACTCAGTTACCGTTACTACATGATGCGTTACTGCGTTATTTTACGTTATTTTTGTATGTAGTTTCGACTAGAAACAGAAGATCTGAGTGTGTTTTATTGAAGCGCTGCGGTGTCGTCCTTCTGTGTCACAAGGAAAAGAAGAGGCGTGCTTTCTGTGGGTGGGGGGAGGGGGGGCTCCCAGACCGTAGTGTAGGGGCGCAGGGGAGACGTTCCTCCAGGGCCTATGTACTTCGGGGCTAACAACCTTCACTTTACCCAGAAGTGGGTCTTTACACCTGAGGGTGAATGACGAGGCCGGCGGTTTGTTGCAACTTTGTGACTTTATTGGACGCAGCCATCCACCAAGCTAGAGCACCTGCACGCACTCACTGTCGCCGCTCGCTCACCTCTCTCACCCACTCACTCACTGACGTCACTCACCTCACAAGCTGTCATATCTTAAAGGGCCACACACACACACACACACACATACGCTACTCTCATAACAACTAACAAGACATCATGGCGAAACCAGAAGTCGAGTTTCTTAACATGGAGACATTCTCAATACTTTTCTTTTGTCGAGCACAAAGAAAATAACATTTTAGTTAAATGTAAGTTGTGTCTTGGATCAAAGATCCTATCTACTTAAAGTTAAAGTTAAAGTGCCATTATGTTGCAGCTATTTAAAATAGTTTTGTCAATTTGTTCTGGCCTGAAATAAATTGGCCCGTTGAAATATATCTTTGTCTTTGTGTGTTGTATGTAGACCACATTGCTAAAAGAGTTTAGTGATGCAAATGCATGTCAAGTTGATCAACAGATTGTATTATTCTCCAGTGCAATAACAGTACTGAAATGAAGGCTAAAAGGTCATTAATGGGAGCCTTAAAAAAAAAAGAAGAAGAAAAAAAAAAGAAGTAACTAAATTGTTACTTTTCACAGTAACGCATTACTTTTTGGTGTAAGTAACTGAGTTAATAACTCAGTTACTTTTGAAACAAAGTAACTAGTAACTGTAACTGCTGTAGTTACTGGTTTTCAGTAACTAACCCAACACTGCCTGCGGGTTTCCTTGCCCTCTTCTTGTGCTTGACTGAGAGCAACAATGGCACTGTGATAGGGATGCAACGATTATAGGATGAGTCATGACTATTGTGCATTGATTCATTTCACAATGAAAATTTTTAAAATCACAGACATTTTTTATGTGCTATCTAACACTGTCGGAAATACCTGCAATCAAATAATATCACGACAATAACAGTACGAAATAATAAACAAATAAATACATTTATAATTGTTTCATTAAAATAAGACTAATGATCTCAGGTGTTATTGTCATCAAGTGTCATCCATGCCACCAACTCAGTGGCCTTGTGGTTAGAGTGCCCGCCCTGAGACTGGGATGTTGTGAGTCATACCAAAGACTACAAAAAATGGGACCCATTGCCTCCCTGCTTGGCACTCAGCATCAAGGGTTGGAATTGGGGGTTGAATCGTCAAATGATTCCCGAGCGCGGCGCACGCTGCTGCTCACTGCTGCCCTCATCTCCCAGGGGGTGAACATGGGGATGGGTCAAATGCAGAGGACATATTTCACCACACCCGGTGTGTGTGACAATATTTGGGACTTTAACTTTATTTATTCATTGTTAATTACCTTTTTTTTGTTGTGTTAACAATAGCTGTAATGCACATAATTAGATCCCATGGCATATATAGTGCTGTTATTCTCCTGATGTTATGTCAGTGTTTTACAATTGCTATATTAACCTACAGTACAATGCTTATGGTTTATTCAAACAGACAGGAAGAAGCAATCAAACTTTCAAATAAATAAATCAGACTATATGTTCAAAATAATAAATAACTTAATAAAGACACTTTTTTGTTCAAATAAATATGTTTCTAATAACGTAATGAATTGAAATTAAAATTCCTCAAGTTGAGGGTGTTTTCCTGCATTTTTAAGCAAAAATAAAAAAGAGATTAATTACAGTTTTAATCATGAACAATTAAATGAGTGAATAGTTACAGATCGTGATTAATTAATGGCTCTTTTTTTTAATTCCTTGACAGCACTAGTTGCAACATTCCTCACTTGTCACCTTCTGTGTGGTGGAGCTGGACTTACCTGTCATACAGAAACACGAGCGCATCTCTCCTCTCATCAGGGGTTCCAACCACTTCTTTTTTTGCTCGTCCGTGCCAAACATGTGGAGAACTTCCATGTTTCCTGTGTCTTTGGACAACACACAGGACATCATCATACTCAGAGAACAATATGAAAAACATTAAACCGATCCAATACCAAATAGTTGCAGAGGCGGTATTGGTCATACCCATTCTGATACTTCATATTTTCAACATCTTTGAATTACATTACTTCCCCTCGGCCATCAGGCACATGAACTGATAGCTCAGTTACAGCTCATTTTATTACCTATTCTGTGTCATATGTGTTTGATGTTGCACGATTGCACCAAGAAAAATTCCTAGCTTGTGAACCCGTTCTCAAACAATGGCAATAAAAACTATTCTGATTCTCAATGATTCAACTTTAGATAGCAATCATAATCAGACAAAAACACAGGATAGCGGTGTAACAATATCAATCAAATACTAAAATTCTGAAAATATTTCCTAATGTCCCTGATTTAAATCATTTGGTTCTTGCCTTTAAAGTACTCCTGTGTCCTGGGACTCATTTTCTGAGTTTGTAAACAATAACACAAACGTCAAACGACTTTTTGATAATGAAAATATCGATGGAACCACTGTGTTACTGGCCTGATGCTATACTACCGGTACTTGGTATCGTTACTGTCACTATTGGTATTGATCTGCCCACCTTTGTTTACATTCAAGAACTTTATCTTAGCAGTTAGCATATCCTTCTACAGTGTATAGTGTAGCGTAGTTTATTTGGTGCCATATGTGCTAGGATTCCTGATTTAGACATGGCTTTGCACTGTGGAGGGACATTAGCCGCTTGCAAGAATGCTACTGTGCGTTGCGGATGAGTTTGTTTGCGTCCATCGATCCATCCATCTACATACCTGCCAACTTTTGAATGAATTTCGGCATTCAGACAGGTTAAATTGTGGCTCAAACCTTCACATTTGTCCTAATCAGAGGCAACTTTTGACACACAAAAAAACCTGCAAAAATGTGTCCAAATTTAACTATTTAAAAAAAAAAAAAGAATTTAGAACTACCGGTATATAAAAAATTCAGAAATCTGAAAGTATTACGGACGGACAGACAGACAGGGTGATATGACTATTTACAGTACCGGTGGGATAAAAAAGATAGATAATGATGCATATTATTTTTCAATGTATATGTGCACCCCTTGCAACCCCAAAAGGGACAAGTGGTAGAAAATGGATGGATGGATGGATGTAATTTATGGAGATTTTTTTCATCCTTACATGAGCATGTGAAATGTAATCATAATTCAACTTACTTTGTTATTATAATAAATATATGCAGGCTGAATTGAAATAATCTCATCTTGAAGAACATACATGTAATTTCTATTCAATTATTTGAATAATGTTTAAGTAATGACATCAGATTAACTGACCGAGATACATAAATAAAAAGTTAAAACGTATAGTACCATAGGTTACCATGATAGATGTCTTCAAAACTATGATTTTTTTTAAATTAAATTACTGTCGTTTCGCAAATAAAAATAATTCATAAAAAATATGAATAATGTTGCAATATTTTAACATGCCACTCTATGGAAATAACATTATCGTCTGAATATCAAAATTGAAAAATACTAAAAAAAATGACCTTTGATTTTAAAATAGTATTATGTTAGTTAAGGGAGAGTAAATGATGCATTTACTAATTAATGAAGTTTTAGTGCCTATTTCCCTACTTACCAGCAATGAACACTGAAGGAGACGTTTCCGTGATGGAAGCGGCAACTACTTTCTTCGATCCCAACATTACTGCGGCATAAAGTACAGTTCGCGTAATTTTCCCCTTTTCTTGAAAGGAATTATTCCTGGATAGGCTTTGGAATATTCTTCACAGAATAACTGTAATTTTCTTTTTGGTTTAAGACTCGTTCGCGATTTTTTTCCAGCTGATTCCATGGCCGTCCATTCGGTTGAGAACAATTGCGATTTGGTGCCTAGTGTTTGGCAGTGGAGCCATAAATTGCCTCTCGCTCGACAGGAAGTTATCAGAGCAGTGCCGATTGGAATTGGTTATATTGCGATTTCACAAATAAAAATTTTTCTAAGGATTTTTAAGTTAATAATTTTTAATGGAAAACCGTAGTTTTTACCACTGCAGCCGTAAACCGAAATGGATTAAAAAACGTACTTATTACGGGAAAACCATACTTGTTGGCAGGTATGCATCTAATTTCTACCGCTTGTCCCTCTCGGGATTGCAGGGGGGCTGGAGGCTATCCCAGCTGCACTCAGGCGGAAGGCGGAGTACACTCTGGACAAATCGCCAACTCATCGCAGGGCAAACACAGATAGACAGACAACCATTTCCACTCACATTTACACACTAGGTCGCTGTCAAATTAGCGGCACACAACTAGAATGTGTCATCAACGTGCATTATTACGATATAACGATAGTATTAAAAGCTCTGCCGTCTGCCAAATTTATATCACTTATATCACAGGTGTCAAACTCAAGGCCCGGTGGCCAGATCTGGCCCGCGACATCATTTTATCTGGCGCGCAATCACCCGGAAATGATGTGTAAATAAAGTATTTAATATTTTCTCACTAAATGTAATGGATTTTTTTCATTTTGACAGAAAAAAATATATGTACTGCTTGAATTTGCATACCTTTTAAACTTTAATAGTATCCAATATTGCAACAAATATTACAGTAAATTATCATTTTTTCCAAACATGTTTTTGTCTAAATAAAAATACTTAACTTTACAGCAAACTACCCATCAAATTAATAAAAATGACAATAAATGTTCCCTTTTATTTACAGCATATTACTGTAAATTGAAAAAAAAGAACTGTTTTTTGTGTTAAAATTCTGTTGACAGAGCTGCCAGTTTTTTTACTGTAAAATCTACAGTTGTTGTTTTTAACAATGTATTACTGTAACTGGAAAGACGGTACATTTGTTTTTACAGTAGAAAAACTGGCAGCTAAGTTGCCAGAATAAAAAAAAAACTTGTACTGTTTTTCCATTAACAATATAATGTTGTAAATACCAATGTAAATTTAACACAACAATTCTGGCAACTAAGCTGCTATCTATTTCCGTAAAAAACAGTGGTACTGTTTTTCCATTTACAGTAAAATGTTGTAAAAAATAAAAAAAAACAATATTTTATAGAACAATTTTGTAAATGTAAAGTTTTTGCTGTAAAATCGACAGTCTACTTAAAACTATTTATATAATTAATAATGAAATCCAGAGGCAAATTCATACATTATTCGCTGTTACAAGTGGCCCTCTGATGGCAGCCATAACTGCGATGTGGCCCTCAATGAAAACGAATTTGACATCCCTGATTTATGTCATATGTTGTCTTTATCGCCCAACCCTACCCTCATGTCGTACGTAGCTCAGGCCAAATACATTCAAACTTAATGATGGCTGACACATTGAATAGCCAATTAATTTAAAAAAAACACCGCAATGCTGACAGTCTTGAAAAAGAAGGTACAGGGATGTTTACCAGGCGCCTGGCAGTTAAAAACTTCCGGGGCAAAGAGGCAGCGTCCAGTCTCCTCTGCGATGAAGGCGTAGTCCAGCTGAGTGAGTCCGCTGGCGGCCGGCAGGAAAAGGTTCCACAGCCCCATCTCCCTGGCTTTCACCTGTCCAGACAAACATTCCTTGAAGCCTTTCAGTGGCGCGCTGAATGCACAGAGCATGTGTGTGTTTCCTACCTTTAAGTCTTCTATTATTTGGGGGGTGTTCCACCTTAAAGGGGAGTGAGCATGTTGGATGTAGTAGTCTGCAACTTCCTGCAGTGACAAATGTCATAGTTAAAAGACAACGTTATTGCTTGTATTCCGTGACGCGACTTCTTCCCGGAGGTGAAAAACAGTGGTGGTCAACCAAGCCAAGATGGCAGTTGTGCAGCAAGCAGCGTGCAAACTACACAAGGGGCCTAGACCTCACAACAAAAATCAGACACGAGCAATAAAATCAAACTATGCAATTAATTAATTACTTTATCAAAAAAAGATTTGTCGAGTGGTATCTAGGATTATCCGTCGGTCGCGTTCCCAGACATATGGAACTATCTTGTGCTCCAGACATCATTCTACATGACAAAACAGATGAAAACTCAGGTCAGGGAGATCGACCATTGACATGATATTTTCTATCAGACAATTACAAGAGAAATGCCGTGAGCAGAGACAACCATTGTATATCGCCTTCATCGACCTTACAAAGGCCTTCGATTTAGTTAGCAGGAAGGCTCTCTTCAAGCTTTTGCACAAGATAGGCTGCCCACCAAAGCTGCTGAAGCTGATAACATCATTCCATGAAGATATGCAAGGAACTATCCAGTATGACGGCTCCGCATCAGCCCCATTCCCAATTGAGAATTCGGTGAAGCAAGGATGCGTGCTTGCTCCTACGCTCTTCGGAATCTTCTTCTCGTTGCTATTGTCAGAAGCATTCAAATCATCTGACGATGGTGTTTACCTGCACACAAGGAGCGACGGGAAACTGTTCAACCTCGCACGTCTCCGGGCAAAGACTAGAGTGCGTAAAGTCCTCATCAGAGAGATGCTCTTCGCAGATGATGCTGCTCTGGCCTCACCATCAGAGGAAGCACTACAGAGGCTGATCAACAGCTTTTCTGATGCATGCCAAGACTTTGGCTTAACTATAAGCCTCAAGAAGACCAACATTATGGGACAAGATATGCGCAACATTCCAAGGATCTCCATCGGAAACCACAACCTGCAAGTTGTTGAGAACTTCACCTATCTTGGCTCAACCATATGCAGCAATCTCTCTCTCGATGCCAAGCTCAACATCCGCATCGGCAAAGCATCTACAACGATGGCTAGACTCTCCAAGCGTGCTTGGGAGAACACACTGCTAACCATCAACACGAAAATGAAGATCTATCAAGCCTGTGTTCTCAGCACTCTACTTTATGGCAGCGAGTCATGGACCTCGTATGCACGCCAAGAGCGCTGTTTGAACTCCTTCCATCTTCGGTGCCTAAGGCGGATTCTGGGAATCAAATGGCAGGATCGTATCCCGAATAAGGATATCCTCGAGAAAACAGGAATGAAGACAATCTTCGCTCTCCTTACACAACGACGTCTGAGATGGCTTGGCCATGTAAGTCGAATGGATGACACTCGCATTCCAAAAGACATCCTGTACGGAGAACTGGCCTCTGGAACAAGGGCTGTGGGAAGACCTGTCATTCGTTTTAAAGATGTGTGTAAGCGTGATATGAAGGCCAGTGACATCAACCCATTAAACTGGTAAGCTTCTTCAGCTGAACGTGGGAAATGGAGGAAGTTAGTGAAGGAGGGCGTACATCAGAGTGACTTAAGAAGAGTAAGACAGTGGGAGGAGAAGCATGAACGTAGAAAGCGAACAGTCACACCCCCACTGAATCAACCAACGATACAATATGTATGCAGGAACTGCAACAAAGCATGCCTGTCAAGAATTGGCTTATATAGTCACAACAGGCGTAGCACATGAATTGACATTTGAGCGCAAAACTCTATTGTCTCTCGAGACAAACAGATGCCAAGAGATATACTTTACCAAAAAAAGATTTTTCGAGTGGTATCAAGGATTATCCGTCAGTCGCGTTCCCAGACATATGGAACTATCTTGTGCTCCAGACATCATTCTACATGACAAAACAGATGAAAACTTGGAAAAGCATGGAGGTCTACAACTTCTTTGTGTTTGGCTGGGTCAAAGAAATTGGTATCAAGACTCTCTACTGTATTTCATTATTTAACTTTGTTGTTGCATGTTTTCCCCGTCTTTATCAAAACATAACTATAGATATCAACCTTGTGTATGTGCTGAAAGCTTCAGTTATGATTGTTGCCTTTGATAAAAGCTTAACACTTTTAGGTTTAGCTCACCATTTGCTTTCTTTTATTTATACTGGCCGAGTTGGTGCTTTTCGGAACACTCGTAGCAAACATTTGTTTGAAGAAATACAAATAATTTCAAGATAATACTTCAATGGGAAATAATAAACGTTAAAAGTATATAAAACAAACCTTTAACAAAGTGATCACTGCAAACCTGTGCATTCTTCAACTTTGCTCCCTTGGACTGGAGTGCGTCCCAGCAGGCACCAGACATTGATACAACGTTGATTATACATAAATGTCCTTTATAACTGACTTTGAAACAACGTTGCAAAATAAATTGAGACAACGTTGATGTCCAACGTTGGATCCATGTTGTTGGTTGGGAAATGACCAAAATTGCAATGGTCAAATCAACGTCACAACATGACATCGAATAAACGTTGTCAAAAAGTATGTTGTTTCAATGTTGTATTTGTGTTGTAGTAAATTGGTAGGGAAATGACTAAAAATTCAATGGTAAAATCAACATCACAACCTGACATTGAATAAACATTGTCAAAAAGTATGTTGTTTCAATGTTGTGTTTGTGTTGCTCAACAACAGGACCTAATCCTCTTCCTCCTATCCAGGAGATCGCAAAAAGCCGCTGCCTGACCAGGGCTCAGAAAATCTGCAAAGACTCCTCCCACCCCCACCAAGGACTGTTTTCACTGCTGGACTCGAGAAAGAGGTTCCGCAGCCTCCAAAGCAGAACCTCCAGGTTCTGTAACAGCTTCTTCCCTCGGGCCGTAAGACTCTTGAACGCATCATAATTAAATTATCCCCTCAACTCCCCCCAAAATGGATTAACTCGCTGGAATAAAAAAGACAATATAAGATACATCCATAAACGTGGACGCATGTGAAAAAATGCAATATATTTATCTGTACAGTAATCTATTTATTTATTTTATATATATATATATATATATATATATATATATATATATATATTATATATATTATTTATGTATATTCGCAGGGCCGACTTGTCCAGGGTGTACACCGCCTTCCGCCCGATTGTAGCTGAGATAGACTCCAGCACCCCCCGCGACCCCAAAAGGGAATAAGCGGTAGAAAATGGATGGATGGATGTATATTTATTTATTTATATATGCACCTTATTGCTTTTTTATCCTGCACTACCATGAGCTTATGTAATGAAATTTCGTTCTTATCTGTGCTGTAAAGTTCAAATTTGAATGACAATAAAAAGGAAGTCTAAGTCTAAGTCTAGGTCAGGGGTCGGCAACCCGCGGCTTTGATCACTCTGATGCGGCTCAGCAGCTTACTTGCTGAACCCCCCAATTTTCCCGTGAAACTTCCGGATTTCAGTGCCTCTCGCAGAAAACTCCCGGGATCAATATTCACCCTTACAACTATAATAAGGGCGTGCTATGATGGTACAATATTCAGCGCCCTCTACAATCTGTATTAACAGCGTGCCAGCCTAACAATTGTTATACAATATACATCTTCTGCTTGCGCACGTACGTGACAGCAATGCATACTTGGTCAACAGCCACACAGGTTACACTGACGGTGACCATATAAAACAACTTTAACACTCTTACTAATAATGCGCCACACTTTGAACCAAAACCAAACAAGAATGACAAACACATTTCGGGAGAACATCTGCACCTTAACACAACATAAACACAACAGAACAAACACCCAGAATCCCATGCAGCCCTAACTCTTCCGGGATACATTATACACCCCTGCTACCACATTAACCCCCCCTCCTCTCTCTCTCTCTGTGCGACGGTTGAGGTGGGCGGGGTTTGGTAGCGGGGGGTGTATAATGTATCCCGGAAGAGTTAGGGCTGCATGGGATTCTGGGTATTTGTCCTGTTGTGTTTATGTTGTGTTACGGTGCAGATGTTCTCCCGAAATGTGTTTGTCATTCTTGTTTGGTGTGGGTTGGCGCATTATTAGTAAGAGTGTTAAAGTTTTTTTTTTATACCGCCACCGTCAGTGTAACCTGTGTGGTTGTTGAGTAAGTATGCCTTGCTGTCACCTATGTGAGCAAGCGGGAGCCCCATACAACATGTGGCTGATCAGGCACGCTGGTTGTAACGGGCGCCATATGCTGTACCATCACAGCACGCATGACGCTGACAAGCACTATTCATATAAATGTCGCGTGCCGCACCAGCTTAAAAATTCCATATAAAGGTGTGGGCAACGTGTCTGAGACCCCTGGTTTATACATAGCACAAAGTAAAAAAAAAACCTTTGTATGCAGTGTTATTTCATTTTAAATTTCAAAAGTTTTTGCGGTTACCATTGTTTTCTATAATTTGTGAAACTGGTCAAAATGGCTCTTTGACTGGTAAAGGTTGCCGACCCCTGGTCAAGGTCTAAGTCTAATTCAGCAAGTCTTTTAATGTCTTGTGCCTGCTGGGGTGCATCTTTTTTCATCATCGTTTTGTAAACTATTTTTTCCGCCCTACCTGATTCCCTCTCGAGGAACTCGTTATCCTTTTCACGATTTGAACGGTTTGTACAGCCATAAACAACGCAAGCATAGGGCATTTTTCTTCGAGAAAGGCTACATGCCGCCTGTAACTGTGGACCACCAGGCATGTTTAATGAGCGGGGCGTGAGCCGGACGTGATGTCCTTTAAAACCAAGCAATTCATGCCCTATTGTGACCTCTGAAAGAGAGTGCTAATGCCTGGGCATGCTGTTATAGTCAATGAGGGCCTTGTTCTTGTTCCCACTGTTAGTGAACAACTCTGTTCATGTGCAAGTTCAAAGTTTTGAGGGGAGAAAACACAGTGTGGCTTTGTCTGAGCACTGACCTTCTGAGCAGGAAGCACAAATTGCTTCATGAAGCCCTTCACCTGCTGTAGCACCGCCTGGCCTTTGGTTGTCTGCAAAAACAGCCTGGCTTCCTGTGGAGCAGCCAGAGGTCTGCGGAGAGAAGACAGTTTTCACTGAAAACTCAAAGTGTGCGTCCAATCTTTGCTAGCTTGACACAGCAGATGGAAGAAATCCGCCCTTTAAACGGACTCGAGGAAATACTTCTAGATGGTTTATGGACTTGATGTTGATTGTGTGAATGCTTGGAATTCTTTGATTCGCGTCGATGAAAATTAGCAGATGTCTGAGACAGCTTCAGGGGTGATAAGAGTTTCCCTGGAGTAAAAGGTCATTTAAACACAGCTGGATTCAAACACAGACCTCTGTATGAGCTGCAGGGCCGACACGGCCAGGGGCTCCACACAATGGCCAAACTCGGCCGCATTGGCGGCGCTGGCATTGCCCAGTAGGTGGCGTGCATAGACTCCCTGATGGATAAAAACACAGGTAATAGAAACATTCAATTCAGTCATATTGTTTGTACTTGGCAGTGGTATGATGTGCATGAATAAAAGACAAAAAAAGCAACCTGAGCTATTCCTGCCATCTTGAAGAAAGATAGACCCAGATAAAAATTCAACGGTGGCAAAGCAGATGGGATCCCCCGGCAGCGCCTATATACGGAGATCAGGTTGTCCACTGTGGGAATACCTGGTCCATAAGAAAAAAATATGTTAGTTTGGTTCTATGTTTAAGTGATTTTGTTTTATTCTGACTAGGGATGTCCGATAATATGCTTTAAAATGTAATATCGGAAATTATCGGTATCGGTTTCATAATTATCGGTATCGGTTTCGGGCTTCACGGTGGCAGAGGGGTTAGTGCATCTGCCTCACAATACGAAGGTCCTGAGTAGTCTTGGGTTCAATCCCGGGCTCGGGATCTTTCTGTGTGGAGTTTGCATGTCCTCCCCGTGACTGCGTGGGTTCCCTCCGGGTACTCCGGCTTCCTCCCACCTCCAAAGACATGCACCTGGGGTTAAGTTGATTGGCAACACTAAATTGGCCCTAGTGTGTGGATGTGAGTGTGAATGTTGTCTGTCTATCTGTGTTGGCCCTGCGATGAGGTGGCGACTTGTCCAGGGTGTACACCGCCTTCCGCCCGATTGTAGCTGAGATAGGCTCCAGCGCCCCCCGCGACCCCAAAGGGAATAAGCGGTAGAAAATGGATGGACGGTTTCGAAATGTAAAATGTATGACTTTTATAAACGCCGCTGTGTACACGGACGTAGGGAGAGGTACAGAGCGCCAATAAACCTTGAAGGCACTTCCTTTGCGTGCGGGCCCAGTGACATAATATCTAAGGCTTTTCACATTTACAATGCATACTTGATCAACAGCCATACAGGTCACACTGAGGGTGGCCGTATAAACAACTTTAACACTGTTACAAACACACTGTGAACCCACACCAAACAAGAATGACAAACACTTTTCGGAAGAACATCCGCATCGTAACACAACATAAACACAACAGAACAAATACCCAGAACCCCTTGCAGAACTAACTCTTCCGGGACGCTACAATATATACCCCCCGCTACCCCCTACCCCAGTGGTCCCCAACCTTTTTGTAGCTGCGGACCGGTCAACGCTTGAAAATTTGTCCCGCGGACCGGGGGGGGTTTAATAAAGAAATACAATCATGTGTGATTACGGACTGTATCCCTGCAGACTGTATTGATATAAATTGATATATAGTGTATATATTGTGTTTTTATGTTGATTTAATAAAAAAAAAAAAATAAACACTTTTTTTTTTTTTCTTGTGCGGCCCGTTACCAATCGGCGGCCCGGTGGTTGGGGACCACTGCCCTACCCTCCCAACCCCGCCCACCTCAACGTCTCTCTCAGGGAGAGCATGTCCCAAATTCCAAGCTTCTGTTTTGAGGCATGTTAAAAAAAAAAAAATGCACATTGTGACTTCAATAATAAATATGGCAGTGCCATGTTGGCATTTTTTTTCCATAACTTGAGTTGATTTATTTTGGAAAACCTTGTTACATTGTTTAATGCATCCAGCGGGGAATCACAACAAAATTAGGCATAATAATGTGTTAATTCCACGACTGTATATATTGGCATCGGTTGATATCGGAATCGGTAATTAAGAGTTGGACAATATCGGATATCGGTAAAAAAGCCATTATCGGACATCTCTAATTCTGACCTTGTATTCCGTTTAGGCTGCCCATAGTGCTCAGTTTGGTGAGGTTTGGGGACCAGTAGTGAGGCATGAGGAAGTAGGCCAGGTCTACGAGAGGTTGCCCAGTGGTGGACAGCTCCCAGTCCAACACTGCCAGCACGCGAGCCTGAAGGGGGCCAAGACGAAAGATTGTTAACACACATGTTAGAGTGGCAATAATAGGAAGCTAAGGACCTCAGTGGGATGGAATATCAAATTGTCCACTCTGAAATCTCCATGGACGAGTGAAACCTCTTCGTCGTCGGCTGGCAAATTGCTAACTAACCAATTGGACAGCTCATTCATGGCCGGGATGTCTCTGTGAGCGGACGCGGTGTACTGCTTGGTCCAAGTGGACACCTTTCAAGGATAAAGCATTTGTGAATGTCACTCATCCCATGTTTGGCGGTGATGTGAGTACGTGGCGTCACCTGTCTCCGACAGTAGCCTGCTCCTTTGCCATAGGCGTCGAGCTTCAATGCTCCCAGGTCCAGTGAATGCAGCTTGGCCAGGGTCTCCACTGCAGCCACGTACAGAGCTGCTCTCTCTGCTGGGCTCACTCCAGGCAGACGGAGGTCCCGGAATATGCGGCCCTGCTCAATTATCATTTCACTAATTCAACGGAGCCTGGCAGTCACATGACCGCACTCAGACTACACACTGTAAAAGTTGACATGACGTCAGACGAGGCAGCACATCTCTTCAACTACTACCTTAAACATTTGGAAAATGAACATTTATATCATGTGTCAGTAGTATTGTTCACAATTTAGCCTACAGAACCCACTTCCAACTAGTGTTATGGTAAATTGTGAAAGTTGTTTTGTTTAAGGTCATAGATCAGACCTGGGCAAGCTAAGTAAGGCCCGTTAAGCTTTTCAATCTGGCCCGCCGGACATTCCCAAATAATTTTTTTAGATCTTTAAGATGGAAACTGTAGCTGCCATTATGATGTGCAGTGATGTTTTTAAAATTACCATAAGTCTTGAACTATACAAAGTATTTCAATGGTTGGAATCTGCGCTTTTGAATGATATACTAGTTACTATGGTCATCTAAGTCACAGCAGCTCAGACGAGGCACCAAGCAGTGTGGGTGGGGAGCATTTCCACAGAGTGTTTCCAGAGCGGCCAGCCTGAAATGCGGGTGTCAGAGACAGACGCGGAAGGAGATTTTCACAACAAAGTTCTAAAGCTTAACGATACATCAGATATATCAGATAGTAGGTGGGGTTTTTTTACCCTTCGCGTTCATATTTCGCTGCGTTTGTTGCATTTTTGTTGCGTTTCGCTTCATTGTATGTTGATCGAGAGGGGGTGTGACGTTCATGTGTTGTCAATATTCAGTGTTTTATCCATCCATCCATCCATCTTCTTCCGCTTATCCGAGGTCAGGTCGCAGGGGAAGCAGCCTAAGCAGGGAAGCCCAGACTTCCTTCTTCCCAGCCACTTCGTCCAGCTCCTCCCGGGGGATCCCGAGGCGTTCCCAGGCCAGCCGGGAGAGATAATCTTCCCAACGTGTCCTGGGTCTTCCCCGTGGCCTCCTACCGGTCGGACGTGCCCGAAACACCTCCCTAGGGAGGCGTTCGGGTGGCATCCTGACCAGATGCCCGAACCACCTCATCTGGCTCCTCTCGATGTGGAGGAGCAGCGGCTTTACTTTGAGCTCCCCCCGGATGACAGAGCTTCTCACCCTATCTCTAAGGGAGAGCCCCGCCACCCGGCGGAGGAAACTCATTTCGGCCGCTTGTACCCGTGATCTTATCCTTTCGGTCATGACCCAAAGCTCATGACCATAGGTGAGGATGGGAACGTAGATCGACCGGTAAATCGAGAGCTTTGCCTTCCGGCTCAGCTCCTTCTTTACCACAACGGATCGATACAGCGTCCGCATTACTGAAGACGCCGCACCGATCCGCCTGTCGATCTCACGATCCACTCTTCCCTCACTCGTGAACAAGACTCCGAGGTACTTGAACTCCTCCACTAGGGGCAAGATCTCCTCCCCAACCCGGAGATGGCACTCCACCCTTTTCCGGGCGAGAACCATGGACTCAGACTTGGAGGCGCTGATTCCCATCCCAGTCGCTTCACACTCGGCTGCGAACCGATCCAGTGAGAGCTGAAGATCTTGGCCAGATGAAGCCATCAGGACCACATCATCTGCAAATAGCAGAGACCTAATCCTGCAGCCACCAAACCAGATACCCTCGACGCCTTGACTGCGCCTAGAAATTCTGTCCATAAAGGTTATGAACAGAATCGGTGACAAAGGGCAGCCTTGGCGGAGTCCAACCCTCACTGGAAACGGGTCCGACTTACTGCCGGCAATGCGGACCAAGTTCTGACACTGATTATACAGGGAGCGAACAGCCACAATAAGACAGTCCGTTACCCCATACTCTCTGAGCACTACCCACAGGACTTCCCGAGGGACACGGTCGAATGCCTTCTCCAAGTCCACTAAACACAAGTAGACTGGTTGGGCAAACTCCCATGCACCCACAAGGACCCTGCCGAGAGTATAGAGCTGGTCCACAGTTCCACGACCAGGACGAAAACCACACTGTTCCTCCTGAATTCGAGGTTCGACTATCCGGCGTAGCCTCCTCTCCAGTACACCTGAATAGACCTTACCAGGAAGGCTGAGGAGTGTGATCCCACGATAGTTGGAACACACCCTCCGGTTCCCCTTCTTAAAGAGAGGAACCACCACCCCGGTCTGCCAATCCAGAGGTACCGCCCCCGATGTCCACGCGATGTTGCAGAGTCTTGTCAACCAAGACAGCCCCACAACATCCAGAGCCTTAAGGAACTCCGGGCGGATCTCATCCACCCCCGGGGCCTTGCCACTGAGGAGCTTTTTAACTACCTCGGCAACCTCAGCCCAAGAAATAGGAGAGTCCACCACAGATTCCCCAGGCCCTGCTTCCTCATAGGAAGACGTGCTGGTAGGATTGAGGAGGTCTTCGAAGTATTCCCTCCACCGATCCACAACATCCGCAGTCGAGGTCAGCAGAACACCGTATTATATTAACTAAGAACTAAAGTTCATAGTTAATATTGTAAATTCCACATTCTTTATTTTCATGTACATTCTGGGTCTCATTCAATAAAAAAAAATTAAAATTCCATTCCGTTTTTTAAGGCGGTCTGTTATAATGTTTTTAGAATTCAGACATTATTGTGAGGTTTTGTATTAGTGTTCCTAAAAATAGATATACTGGCCCCCAGACACATTTTTTTCTCTAAATCTGGCCACCCTAGGCAAAGTAATTGCTCAGGCCTGTCATAGATGCTAACTTTAGCCCTGTTATAAAGTCACGAATAACTGCTAAATGTGCATTTTTTGTCATATATGCTGGTCTCTCTGTCTCTGGCGCACGCACGCACACACTCTAGGGCTGTAGCGGAAGTACCGTTATTCCCGGGCTACACCTGTTTGTAAGACGCATCCACCTAATTTTTGGATAACTTTTATTTTGTACATATAATGGCCACACACACGTCTATAAGCCGCAGGCATGGAGATTGAAACATGAAATATTTACACAGGCGCTTGTGTTCACTCTACAGCTGTCAAACAACAACAAATTTTAATCGCGATTAATCACATCGTTCCTAGTTAACTCCAAATTAATCATAATTAATCACAAATTTATTTATTTCCTCATTAATTGCATTACATCATTAATAAGTGTACCCTCGGCCAAAGTTTTCATACCATGATACAATTAATTTGCTTTAATTAAATGTTTTTAAACATTATGCTGTTTTAAACAGCTCAACACAAAATGGACAAACACGCTTTTAATGACATTTGAAAAGAAAATCCCTGCTGTGTGTTGGTGTCTTGCTAGACATATAGAATTTGTATTCCTGCTATAGGAGCACTTACATTCAGAGAAGGCGCTACACCACGTTTAGATACTAGTTTTATGCATTCATAAGATAAAATGTGGATTGTTACGATAATGCTTTGATTGTCACCAAGATGTTTGGTAATATAATCTGTGAAATATTTCTACCTGAATAAATGCTTCTGATATTCTGTACAAGTTAATGGTCTTCATATTACTGCATGGCAATGTTTTAACCTAGTCTATGAATTGATAAAATGTAATATTCAGCCTGCCAATTATTATGTAATTGAGGACTCCACAAGAACAAGTTATAAAATAACTTACACAATATTTCAGCCAGACAGAAAAATCCCTCTCACCCCCAATATTCCTAAACTGATGTACTAGCATTTCTTTAGGTGCAAATAGCACAGAATAACATTCCAAAACATCTCTGACAAAGCATGATCATAATGTCAGACATTTTTATTTTGTTGATTGAGTTAAACCGGATGTATAGCGTAGCGCTTTTTTTTTTAAACCGGAAAAGTGTGTGATTGGTTTGGTGACAAAGTATTTTTGCATATTTTGATGTAGGATCGACGGTTTTCAATTAAAAAAAAGTATCCTTTTAACTTCCTGCGTAGCATCTTTCATTTCTGTTGAGCTTTTATGCCATCTTTCTTCCTAAAGCAGTCACAATAACAAACTAAATGTTAACTGTAATCTAAACACGGAAGTGAAGCACCACCCACCTCTGATCGACAGGCGCAGCAGGCTTTTGCTGCAGTAAAAAAAATATCCTTTCTTGTTGGGAGACCAACTTGTTATGGCTCTGAACCTGACATGTCCATAACGTGCCCTTCCCAGCAGGCACAAGACATTAAAACAACGTTGAGAATTTGTTGAATTAGGTCCTGATGTTGAACAACTCAAACATAACATTGAAACAACATGCTTTTAGACGATATTTAATCAATGTCAGGTTGTGACGTTGATTTGATCATAGAATTTTGGTCATTAACCAATCAAAATTCGACAAGTTAAAATAAAAAGGTTGAAACAACATGCTTTTTGACAACGTTTATTCAATGTCAGGTTGTGACGTTGATTTGACCATTGAAATTTGGTCCTTTTCCAACCAACAACGTGAATCCAATGTTAGACATCAACGTCGTCTCAATTTACATATACAACTATTTTGCAACATTGTTTTAAAGTCAGTTTTAAAGGACATGTATGTATAATCAACGTTGGATCAATGTCTTGTGCCTGCTGGGTTTTTAGTCCATTTCTGCTCGCTTGTGGCTCATCAGTAGCATGTGAACTGCAGCCAAGTTTCCCCCGCTTCGGCACGGCCCGAGGGTTGAAAAATTAGTGCCATTATATAAATGTATAGTTAATGCGATATTATTGCGTTACAATGACAGCTCTAGTTTATTCACATATTTAATAGGAGTGTAACGGTACACAAAAATTTCGGTTCGGTACGTACCTCGGTTTAGAGGTCACAGTTCGGTTCATTTTCGGTACAGTAAGAAAACAACAAAATATACATTTTTGGTTATATATTTACCAAATATGTAAACAATGGCTTTATCCTTTTAACATTGGGAACACTATAATAATTCTGCCCACGTTAATAAACATTAAACTGCCTCAAGTTGTTGCTCAGATTAAATAAAATGACAAAACTTTTCTTCTACATATAAAAAGTGCAACATTAAACAGTTTCAAGTAAACTCATCATGCTTAATTTATTACAGCATTTGGGAAGCCTGTAATTAATTTTTATTATGTAAATGTGATATTTTTATCAACATGTGACAGCAGGGACCCTGCCATTCAAAACTAGGCTGCTTCATTACTAATGATTAATGTAACTATAGCTTAAAAAAAATGGTACAATAGCAATAGGAGAGACTATTTATCCCTGAACACCATGGAGTTCATGTAAGCTTAATGATGCAGTTACATTATTATATCAACTATCAGAGACAGCTTCAGGAAACTCTTCAATTAACATGATGTCCTTTTTTGCTGTTTCAACACAGCTCAATCAACACAGAAAAAGGTAAAGTGAAATAACAGACAGGCAGGGCTTTGCTGTCCGTAACACACACACACCCACAACGCAAAATGAGCTAACGTTACGCTACAAGCGAATTAGCCTTCACCTCAAGCCAGGACTGCGAGCGAGCTGAGCTGCCTTTTATATTTCTAGAACGTCAACAGGCTCACAGTGATGTTACTAGTAGTTGACTGGGAAGTGTTTATTATAATTTGGGAGAGTCCGCTGCCTGATGCTTACCTGCTAAACGCTAAGCACTGACTACATGCGCTCTGAATACGCACTGCTGATTGGCTGTTACCGCTCTGAATACGCACTGCTGATTGGCTGTTACCGCTCTGTTTGTAACCAATCTGATGGTTGTGTGGGTGGGACAATGCTGGGTGCTGTGTAGAGTACTGACAGAGACAGAGGTAGAATGAAGCGGAGGCGGCTCCTTAAAGGGGAACATTATCACCAGACCTATGTAAGCGTCAATATATACCTTGATGTTACAGAAAAAAGACCATATATTTTTTTAACCAATTTCCGAACTCTAAATGGGTGAATTTTGGCGAATTAAACGCCTTTCTATTATTCGCTCTCGGAGCGATGTCGTCACAACGTGACGTCACATCGGGAAGCAATCCGCCATTTTCTTACTTTCGTCGGTGTGTTGTTGGAGGGTGTAACAACACGAACAGGGACGGATTCAAGTTGCACCAGTGGCCCAAAGATGCGAAAGTGGCAAGAAATTGGACGAAATTTGTTCAAAATACGAGGGTGTGGGGAAAGCCGACGAAATGGTCAGTCGTTTGTTCCGCACACTTTACCGAGGAAAGCTATGCTACGACAGAGATGGCAAGAATGTGTGGATATCCTGCGACACTCAAAGCAGAGGCATTTCCAACGATAAAGTCAAAGAAATCTGCCGCCAGACCCCCATTGAATCTGCCGGAGTGTGTGAGCTATTCAGGGACAACTGGACAGATCAGCTTTCAGGAAAAGAGAGCGGATGAGGGTATGTCTACAGAATATATTAATTGATGAAAACTTTATTCATTACTCGCGGTTTTACGTAAATTATTATACATAAACAGATTTACCAATAATTTAGATTAAAAACATTTATTTTTTTCAATCATTCGAGTACATTCGGATAGTCTTGTGTAATGCAGTATTTTGTGTCTATTTAGGTATGGTTAACCTGAGTGCTGAAATCGTGGAAAAATATATGTTCTTAGCGCGCCTGAAATGGGCTGTCTGCACTCTCAAAGTGCATGTTGTTGCCAAATGTATTTCATATGCTGTAAACCTAGTTCATAGTTGTTAGTTTCCTTTAATGCCAAACAAACACATACCAATCGTTGGTTAGAAGGCGATCGCCGAATTCGTCCTCGCTTTCTCCCGTGTCGCTGGCTGTCGTGTCGTTTTCGTCGGTTTCGCTTGCATACGGTTCAAACTGATATGGCTCAATAGCTTCAGTTTCTTCTTCAATTTCGTTTTCGCTACCTGCCTCCACACTGCAACTATCCATTTCAATACATGCGTAATCTGTTGAATCGCTTAAGCCGCTGAAATCCGAGTCTGAATCCGAGCTAATGTCGCTATACCTTGCTGTTCTATGCGCCATGTTTGTTTGTATTGGCATCACTGTGTGACGTCACAGGAAAATGGACGGGTGTATATAACGATGGTTAAAATCAGGCACTTTGAAGCTTTTTTTTAGGGATATTGCGTGATGGGTAAAATTTTGAAAAAAACTTCGAAAAATAAAATAAGCCACTGGGAACTGATTTTTAATGATTTTAACCCTTCTGAAATTGTGATAATGTTCCCCTTTAATATGTTCGTGTGGAAACTCGTTCGGTACACCTCTGAACCGAACCGAAACCCCCGTACCGAAACGGTTCAATACAAATACACGTACCGTTACACCCCTAATATTTAACAAAAGTCCGTAACACGCTTAGAGAGCAGAGCGCCGTCTTCGTCCTCCTATTTTTTGTTTGTATTAATAATTCTGTACTGGTATTTTAAAGTTATTATTTTATCACTGTTATTTCCGACAGTAATAAATAACGTCACAACATATAAGGCATGTCTATGTTATTTCATACATTTTTTGTTGTGCCCCCCCCCACCCTGCACCTTCACCATCGCTTGATTCCCCTGAGGGTCGATGGACGGCTGAATAGCACTTATACAACAGCAGCCGGCCTCCGTAGCTCCCACTCCCTCCCCTCTGTTGCAAGTTTTGTTGATTCTATTAAACATGTTTATGTGTGCTATGGCTATGAGGTTTTTTTTCTTGGCCTCAGTCTGCACCCCCTCCCTGGAGTCTAGCCTTTGACTGAATATTTTGTAAAAAATTATTAAAAAATTAGTATTTTTCACTCATTATTTGAATTACTTTTTACTTTTACTTGAGTCATATAACTTAAAGTAACTCATTGAATGAATACCATGGCAATATATTACCACAAATCCAGCAGTGAAATAAGTGTTAGTAAACTTACCGCGACATGCTCCATCAGGTAGAACTCTGTTCCAATGACATCATCATCAGTGCAGTGCAGAAAGGGCTTAGGCACAGGGAAACCAGCGGAATACAAGGCCTTTTGGACCCGATATTCACGATCCACCTACCATTAAAATAATCTATTATCCATCAACTTTTTATTGATCATATTTATCCTTTCACTTAAAATCCATGCATACGTGCTCTTGTGCTGGCAGATTGTCCGTATTATCTTGCAACATGAACAGATAATAACTACAGTAAGTGGATTGCAAGGATTACTGTATTTTTGTATTCTTATAGCCAGACTTGTGTGTTTTTTGTACCTGACGGTTTCGGCTACAAGTCGTCACGTCAGGTGCGAAATCAACACACAGGTCTGACTGTAGGAATAAAAATTACATAATTCTTAGAAGATGCAATGACCCTAGCATGCGGCTCTTTAGCGCGGCCCTAGTGGCTCCCTGGAGCTTTTTCAAAAATGTGTGAAAATGGAAGAAAATGGAGGAAAAAATATATTTTTTGTTTTAATATGGTTTCTGTACGACAAACATGACACAAACCTCCCTAACTGTTCGAAATCCCACTGTTTATGTTACACATGCTTCAAGGATGAGAGTATTTGGTGAGCGCCGTTTTGTCCTACTAATTTCAGAGGTCCTTGAACTCACCGTAGTTTGTTTACATGTACAACTTTCTCCGACACTGCCACAGAAAAACGTGTTTAATCCCACTCCTTCTTTGTCTCATTTTGTCCACCAAACTTTTTATGCTGTTCGTGAAAGCATAAAAGGTGAGCTTTGTTGATGTTCTTGATTTGCTGGAGTGCATGACTGCAAGCTAATCGATGCTAAAATGATATTTAGGCCAGCTGCATCATTTTTCTCGTTTGTAGGTATCTTTGAGCTCATTTAATTTCCTTGACTTATGTCCACCTGTGTATTTAATTAATATTTGCATGTAACATTGGCTGCATTTCTGATAGTTGTTTGTGTGCCATTTTGTTCCAGGCCACAGCAAACATTACCCAGCTTGCAAAGATTGTAATAAATCCATTAGAAGAAGACAGCCTGCCGTTTCCTTTAACTTGGACACACATACCTTTTGGCTAGAGATGTCCGA